>NW_028283621.1:0-300000 GCF_059441095.1 Idiotropiscis lumnitzeri
TTCTTTACCACTGCTGTGGTGTTGTGAGTCCAAGAAAGGTCGTCGGAGATCTGTACTCCCAGGAACTTGAACGTGTGGACCCTCTCCACACACACGCCTTCGATGCAGAGGGGGGGCGGCACCGTCTTGTTCCTCCTGAAGTCGACGACAATCTCCTTTGTTTTTGCAGTGTTAAGGTGCAGTCTGTTGTCCTTGCACCAAGCTGTCAGTCTCTTTACCTCCTCTCTGTAGGCTGTCTGGTCACCTTCCGAGATCAGACCGACCACTGTCGCGTCGTCAGCAAACTTGACGATGGTGTTGTTGCCATGGGCCGGGCTGCAGTCGTAGGTGTAGAGGGCGTATAGGAGAGGGCTCAGCACGCATCCTTGAGGGGAACCGGTGCTCAGCATGCAGGTGGAGGACGTGTAGGGGCCGAGCAACACAGTCTGGGGTCTGTTGGTCAGAAAGTCCTTAATCCAGATGCGTGTGAGGGCAGGGAGGCCGAGAATGTCAAGTTTGGCGACGTGGATGTCTGGGATGATTGTGTTGAATGCCAAGCTGTAGTCCACAAAGAGCATCCTTGCATAGCTCTGCTGTTGTTCCAGGTGGCCCAGCACAACATGCAGAGCAGTGTTGATGGCGTCCTCAGTGGATCTGTTAGCCCAGTATGCAAACTGGTAGGGGTCCAGAGTGGGAGGAAGGCAGTCCCTGATGTGCTGGAGAACCAGCCTCTCGAAGCACTTCATGATGACTGGTGTGAGAGCAACAGGACGGTAGTCATTCAGGTGGACGGCTGGTGACTTTTTGGGGACAGGAATAATGATGGAAGTTTTCAAGCAGGAGGGGATGACTGCTTGAGCCAGGGAGCGGTTGAAGATCCTGCAGAATACATGTGACAGTTGGTGGGCACATGTTTTGAGGACCTTGCCTGGTATTCCGTCGGGTCCAGTAGCTTTCCTGGGGTTAACAGCCAGGAGCGCGCGCCTCACATCGTGTTCCTCTACGGTGAGTGGGGGGGAGTTGGAGCATGAAGTGCGGGGGTGTGACGGTTGGGGCGAGTCAAAGCGAGCAAAGAAGCAGTTAAGCTCCTCTGCCAGCGATGCACTCGGGTCTGCAGAGGTCGTGCTGCTGCCACGGAAGTTGGTGATGCTCCGTAGACCCTGCCACACCTCCCGTGGTCTGTTACTGGCAAGGTGGGCCTCCAGCCTCCCCTTGTAGGTTGCCTTGGCTAGCTTGATGCCTTTGCTCAGGTCAGCACGAGCCACCCTGTACTGGGCTTTGTCGCCTGACCTGAAGGCAGCGTCACGGGCCTTGAGGAGAGAGCGAACCCTGCTGGACATCCAGGGCTTCGCATTTGGGAAGGTCCGTATAGTCCTGTGTAGGGACACAGTTTCCATGCAGAACTTGATGTAGTCCACTACACAATGTGTGTAGACATCAAGGTCCTGATGATCAAAGAGGCCCCAGTTTGTGTCTTGAAAGCAGTCCTGTAATTCACTCATGGCGCCGTCACGCCAGGTTTTCACAGTCTTTGTGGTGGGCCTGAATCTGCGCCTGAGAGGGATGTATGCAGGTGCGAGCTGCAAGGACAGGTGGTCTGACTGGCCGAGGGGGGCGAGTGGGAGGGCCCTGTATGCGTGCTTGATGTTCGAGTACACATGGTCGAGAGTGTTGTCTCCCCTCGTTGGGCACTTGACATGCTGGTGAAACTCTGGGAGTACAGTCTTTAAATTGGCCTTATTAAAGTCTCCCGCTACTACGTGAACGCCATCAGGGTGGGCCCGCTGATGTTTATTGATGACGCACGCGAGTAGCGAGAGCGCCGTGCTAGTGCTAGCGTCGGGAGGGATGTAAACAGCTGTGACAATCACGACCGTTAGCTCCCTCGGGAGAAAATAAGGCCGGCATTTAACGGACATGAACTCGATGTCGGGGGAAGAGTGCTTCTCGACGATCGTGCTATCGCCGCACCAGTTCTCATGCACGTAAACACAGAGCCACCCCGCCCCGTCTCTTACCGGTGTCCCTTGTCCGATCCGCGCGATGTAGCGAGCGCCCGGCCAGCTGGATGCTAGCATCGGGGACGTCTGCGTGCAGCCAGGATTCCGTGACGACGATCACACTGCTGTCTCGCACATAGCGGTTTCCCAGGATTTGTAATCCCAGGTCGTCGATTTTGTGGACCACGGATCTGGCGTTGGTGAGGTACAGACTCGGCAGTGGTTGCCTATGGGGCTGCCGTCGCAGCCGTTGCAAGACACCGGACCTGCAGCCCCGCTTCTGCTTCCTCTCTCTGCGTCGCCTGCGCCGCCTCCCGGTCCCGATGACAAGCCACGGTGAGCCGGGCAGCCTCGCCAGTTCGTCCGGAATTTTGCGATCATAGCATATTCAGTAAATATAAACCTGCTAAATTAAATAATTGACATTCTGTCCCATAAATGTTTAAAATGCCGGTAATTGCCATACAATCCTTCAAGGGTCGACGAGCGATGTTCGGGAGGAGGAGCAGTGGTGGTGGTGCGTTTCCCTCGGGCATGTGTCGGTAAATCCAGCGGAGTTCAGCGGCAGTGGATTGAAGTTGTCCTGACACAGGTTGATGACATGACAGGAACAGGCAGAAGTGCGAGAAGCAGACTGGCCTGCGGGTCCACATGGCAGACAGGTGCTAACTTTGATAGGTAAGCTAAACTTTAGCCACAGTAGACGCGTCAGCGACTATGCAATCGGTGGGTGGCATTCATGAGAATCGGGATCGCTCAACATACAGATAATAATAAATAAAATCACTGTAACTGGAGGGATTGTAAACTGCTAAAGCAGGTACAACAAGCGGATCCAAAAAATTTCTGAGAGTTACCGGTGAGCAGTGGCAGCCAAACGTGCCAGCGTCCACTCAACCGGGAGTTGATTCAATATTCACAATATTTTATTATTTTGTCGTACAGTTGTTTAAAAATGGCTCGCTATCGCCCCCTAGAAAAAAAAAAACAACAAAAAAAAACAGCCCCATATCTCTGTTTCACCAAACTGAAAATTTGATGAAGTGTGTACAAAGCCAAGACCTAATAAAAAGTCTCATGGAGCCGTATGCTAAATTGAACAGGAAGTCGGCCATTCTAAATTGATCAGAATCCGAAATCCTTTTATTGTCATTGTACAGTGTGCAACAAGATTAGGGAGCTCCCCTCTCCAGTGCAATACAACAATAATTTAATCAAATATATAAATTAGATAAATAAGAGAATAAATATTGTGATGGAAAATAGTATGAAATTGGAGAAATACAACACAATACGTCGCTGTTCAGCAAGGTAAGGGTGGTCGTGTGTGTGTGCATGTGTGTGAGAGTTCAGAATGGTGATGGCTCTCGGAAAGAAAATGTTTTTCAGTCTATTAGTCTTTGATTTGATGCACCTGTAGTGCCTGCCAACAAATTTACTTCAAACATTGACGAGGCTTTGAAAACAAAAGCTGCTCTAACTTTAACTACAAGCAAATTCCTCTTGAAGATTCCTCACGTTATTTCTCGGAAATATTTCACATTTCCAACGTGCCAGTACCCCAACGTTGTCCGGGTGGCGAGGGCCCTTTATAGCTGCTCGCAGCTCTAGTTTTTAATTAATTTTTTTAAATCAATGGTGATGACAGTGAAATATGTCTTGTCTGGTATCATGATAGCTGGAGGATATTTTGTCATGATATTTTAGTCAGGCCTGATAACAGTGATGTATGCTGATTTAAGGCTACTTTTATTTTGAAATGCCGTATCACATTTTGGTGGGACCGCATTTGATGGACAACTGGGGTTGTCTAGTGTCCCCCAAAATGGGTCTGATATCACGATAGCTCGAGGGTATTTTGAAATGATTATTTTAAAATCAGTGTTGATGACAATGAAATGTGCATATTTCAGGTGGGTTTTTTTTTTATTGTGAAATTACACATCAGATTTTGATGGGACCATTTTTGATGAACAGCTGGGGTCGTCTAGTGTCCAACAAAACTAGTCTGGTATTACGACAGCTCCAGCTCTTTTATTTTAAAATGCCTCCTTACATTTTGATGGGACTACTTTTGGTGGAAAGCTGTGTTGTCTTGTGTCCTCCAAACCTGGTTTGGTATTACCATAGCTAGAGGATATTTTTTAATGAAATTTTAAAGTCAGGCATGATGACAGTGAAATGTGCAGATTTCAGGCAACTTTTAGTTTGAAATTACAAATTAGATTTCGATGGGACCACTTTTTATGGACAGCTGGGGTAGTCTCGTGTCCCACAAAACTGGTCTGGTATCACGATAGCTCGAGCTATTTTTTTTTTAACTCAGTGGTGATGACCGTGAAATAAGCGAATTTCAGGCTACTTTTATTTTGAAGTGCCACATCACATTTTGATGTGACCACTTTTGGTGGACAGCTGGTGTGGTCTAGTATCCCCAATCCTGGTTTGGTATCACGATAGTTTGAGGATATTTTTTAAAGATTTTTCTTTTAAATCAGTGTTGATCACAGTGCATATTTCAGGTGATTTTTTTATTTTTAAATGCCACATCAAATTTTGAAGTGACCACTTTTTGTGGACAACTGGGGTGGTCTGGTGTCCCGCAGAACTTGTCTGGTATCACGATAGCTTGAGGATTTTGTAATGATTTTAATTTTTTTAATCATTGGTGACGACAGACAAATAAGCAAATTTTCACGCTTTTATTTTTAAATATCCCATCAGATTTTGATGGGACCACATTTGTTTTTACGGTTCCGTCACCACGCGAGTGGCTACCTGCTAAAGCAGCACGGCTCACTATTTGAGCCTTTTTCGCGTGTTTTTTCCTTTACCCAGTTTTATTTATTTTACCTCATCGCAGCAATGGACATCCAAATTGCGGTGGTTTTATTGCTGCTGGGGGCTGTTTTTTGCGTGATCGTGTCCGGAGATGTCACTGGGAGCTACGGATCAATCGTTTACACAAGAGATCAGCTGTTAGCACTTCGTGCTAACCCCGTGCCGACTCCCGGAGCGAGACCCGATATCCCCCACGAGTTGAGGAGGAAGAGACGGGGGATGTCGCGCGGGGGCGAAACGCCAGGCAAAGAGGAGGCGTGACCACCCCGTCCTCCTGTCCGTTTTTATGGGAAATGTTAGATACCTTCCCAAGAAAATGGACGCGGCACGAGAGGAACTTCCAATGAGCTAGCTTGCTGATGTTCACGGATTCATGGCTAACAGACCTAACGCCGGACACCGTCGTGGAATTTGACGGCTTCCAAATACTACTTGCGGACAGGACACTGGAAAGCGGTAAGAGGAAAGAGGAGGGCTGGCTGTGTTTGTTAATGATAGATAGTGTAACCCTAGGCACATCACAGCTAAGGAGCAACTTTCCAGTCGGGACAATGAGCTGCTAGCTGTTAGCATGCGTCCATACTTGACAAGCATCGCGAGTTAACAAGGACGTGCACGTAACAGGTGCGTGAGTAAACTGCTTAAAACTTTGATCGTCATTCAGCTGACCTACAAATTGAGACGCTACAGTCAGTTTGACGTTTTTGTTTGCTTGATTGTGGATTGACATGGAGGAACAAGACAGTGGAAAGCGGACATTAAAAATGACGGAGAAAAGCTGTAGAAGATCACAAGCCTAAACGGATGCAGGCACGCAGGTGCAAATTTGCTCAATTGACCTCCATGCAACGTCAAATTGAACAATTGATGGAGGATGATGCAAATGTTGACGCTGTAAAAAACTGAGCTTCGTGTTTGCTTTAGCGGCATGGAGCAAGAATTTGTGGACCTCAATTCCGGTGTGCAAAATTTAAAGACTGAAGAGGATTTTGCCGATGACCAAAATAACTGGTTTGATCCAAAAAATGTAATTAATGGAAATGTGAGCAATGGAAGAAGGACGTTTTGAAACGTGCAGAGGAAGGATGCAATAAACAAATATCACCTGATGATAGTAGATCTGCATCAACTAACTACACCCATAGAAGTAGAAGTAAAGAATCTAACAGACAGAAGCTCACTTCTGTCAACGTCTTCAATTAAATTAAAGGCTCAAATGGAACGAGCATGTTTAAAGGCAAAGGCTGCTGATTTACAACAAAGGTTGGCACTTGAGCAAGAAGAAGCTGCAATTAAGGCAAAGAAGCAAATGCATGCAATGCAAACGGCACTCCCTGAGTCTGATGCTAAATTGGATGTCTTGAGAAGATATGAAAATACCCAGGAGGATGGTATCCACATTCCTGATGAGTGTGTTACAATTTAAACAAGGAAAAACATTCAATTACCATCACAGCCTATCAGAGCAACAAGCAGTGTTGACCTGAAATGCTCCCACTTCGACTATTCCAATGGCTAGATTTCCACATCAGACAGAAAGTAGAGAACAACAGGGACATGTGCTTGATGGCCTTTGCCAAGCAATCTCACAGCAAGCCAGTGTCGCAGAATACTTAGCAAAGAGTCAAAAAGCATCGCTACTTCCCGAACTTTCCATTCCTACGTTTAAAGGCGACCCTCTGCATTATAAAACCTGTATAGGTGCCATTGAACATGGGATTGAAGGCCGTACAAGTGATAACCGTGATCATCTTCAATTTTAGCTGCAGTATACTAGTGAACAACCACATGAGTTGGTGAAGAGCTGCATCCATATGGAACCTCTGACAGGATATACCAAAGCAAAACAAATCTTGAAGGAGTTTTATGGTGATGACTTCATGATAGCAGAAGCATATTTAAAGGAAGCCATGGATTGGCCAACAATCAAGTCTGAAGATGGTGTTGCACTTCAGTCTTTCACATTATTCCTTATGGGCTGTTTGAACATAATGGCAGATGTTAATTACATGGAGGACTTGGACAACATGGCTAATATAAAGGCATTGGCAAACAAACTTCCATACAGACTTATAGAATCTTGGAGAAAATTTGCCTGCAATCTCCAAGAAAGAACAAATAGAAGAGTGAAGTTTAAGGATTTTGTTGACTTTGTTGACAAGCACGAAAGATTCTATAAAACAGAAAACAAAATCACAACACACAGAAACACCAAAATCAAAGAAAGTCTTCACAACAGTCATTGTGCCCGCCAAGATGGAAAACAACAAAACCACCACGCCAAAGGCAGAACCTGTTTCAGTGGATGCTATTGCCAAACCATGTGCTAATTGTAATGGAGAGCAACAGTCTCACAATTTGTAAGGAATTTAGGAGAAAGCATCACAAGGATAAGATTGACTTCTTGAGGAGCAAGGGTCTGTGTTTTGCATGTTTGATGCACGGTCGCATTAGCAGTTGCTGGAAACAAAAGCTTCAATGTCAAGAATGCTCTAGACTGCATCCTACAGCACTACACATTGTCCATAAACTTCTGCAAAGAAACAGCCTAAGACGATTGTGAATAGCAGTACCTATTAAGCGCCCTCGTACAAACAACAGAAACCTGGGGTGTCACTGGGGCCTGTAAATAGGACTGCATCCTTTCAATAATTCTGGGATGGGTCAAGGCACAAAAAGGAACCAAGACAGTGACGACTTACTGTCCGGTTTAAAAATGCCCTGACGCCTTTTTTTTAGACTGAAATAACTTACTAAAGTTTTCGTTTTGTGCCATTCAGAATGGGAGAGGGAGCCAGGAGGCGAAACAGCCGTCTTGCCAGTTCAATCCCGCACACCCTCTGACTCTCACCCTCCGTTCTGCCTTTTTATTGAAACTAACTCATCAATAACTAATCACCAGAAGACAGAAAAGCATCAACAACTAATCACCAAGAGACAGAAAACATCAATAACTCACGGTATAAAGGTCAGTTTAACTAAAGCATCAATAACTAATCACCAGGGACTCCAGCAGGCAGAAAATCATAACCCAAGGTCAGTTTAACTAAACACATCTTCAGGATACGGTGTCTGTGTGTGTGTGTGTTAAAATAACAAGTAAGTGTCTCTGTGTGTGTTAAACATTAATGAGTGTATAAAAACATGATTATGAATACACAAACTGATTACCTATCCTCAGCCCATCTTACATTTCCCCCCTGTTGTGGATTTAAAAATCATGTCCTTACGGCTTTAAGACAGATCATCATAATGAAATCATACAACAGTGTGATCATCAGTGGAGGAGCGAAAACCTCACATTAGGGAAAAATTCCCCTCCTCCCTTCCGGCGTAGAATGAGATCCTCATAATTTGATGACCATCAGGGAATAAAACTTGTCCCTGGGGTGACTTGGTGGAGGCCCTTGCCTCGTTGTAGGAGAGGACAGCCGTCCTTACCTCCCGGATCTTCGTGTATGGTGTGTGTGTGTGTGCACGTGTGTGGACAGGGGCAAGAAGTCCATGTGTTTTTACGTTTTAGTGTCCAGTTTGAGTTCGTCATTCTCAACATTAATCAGGTTGTAACGGTACATTTGGGCAACAAACCTACGATTAACCATCATCTTTGTCATAAAAATAATGCAACATGAACAGACTAAACATAACAAAATGAAAACTATAATTATCCCTATATATTGTTTTTTTAAATTCTTCATAGTGGTCATAACATCAATAATTGTTTCATTTTTATTAAAAATTTAAATGCAGTAATGTACTCCAATCAAGGCTGATATTCCTTTGTTATGTACGTCATTAATTTCCAAACAATATCTAATCTTTTTGTTCTGTGGCTTCAACATATTTATCATCTCATCAATATTAGCACCACAGAGTACTGAGTTTCGAGATCCTCACAATAGTCGTTCTCAAAATGATATTTTTTTTTATCAATTTAGCTTTGTTAAGGTAAGATATTTTATTGACAATCTAACATTAATATGCAAAGAACATGTACATTAGTACGAAATGTAAAGAAAAATTGTGGTGGGGGGGGGTGCGAATTGTTTTCTTCTTGGTAGGGGGGGCATGACAGGAAATAATTGAGAACCACTGGTCTAGTCACACACCAGCTCGGGTTCATTCCCTACCAGAGAAATGACATTCCATGTCCCCAGAGCTAGGCGCTTTATGTTGCCGGGGATTGGACTGCCTTTGACTGCCTCCTAGCTCAAAGGAAACCCAAATTCTTTGGTCCCGCCCACTGGTAGTGAGCCGAAGCCCTTGTATTAAATAATAAATAAATACATAAAATAAAAAAATTAATAAATTTAAAAAACGGACCGATCCACTGCTTGGGTTAGTTTGACCCACCTTGAGATCCGTTCCCACTCAGTGACAGTGTCTACAAGCCACTGCCACCAGGCCAGTGAACCGACGTCCAGGCAGTGACAAAAAACGTGATCAAATTACATTGCTCATCATAAGGTGTTTGTGAGACGCTCTTTGTATGTTTCCTCAATTAAGACCTGTTTTCCATTGGTGTATTTGAAAAAAGTGGTGAACCTGTTAAATTCACTACAAAACGTTAAGAAGATGAAAGTAATGTTTGAAGGAATATTATTTTTCTATCGACATGCCGGCGGGCGGGCACAGATAGAGAGTGATAAAGCAGCACCACCCGCGCGGGGCGTGCTGACGAAAAGGCAAGCGCTCCTCCTCTCATCGCGTCCTTATTAAGACAGAAAAAAGACGCTGTTGAATTTGACCTATTCGCAGTTCGAGCAGGTGCTTAACGCTGGAGAATATCACCACTTCGAAGTTCGAACTGCTGTTGAAACGGAGAGGTAAGTGTTTTTCGTTTGTTTTTATTCAAAACATGCCTCGAGTGCATTTGTTCATGGTTAGAGATAGTTGTGTGGAAAACACTATACAAAGTAGCACCATGGATGTGGGCCTACAACACTGGCCTAGCAAACATGTGCTCCTACATCGACATAATTGACGAGCTCCAGTTAAGCATTGAATAATTATAAAACGTCATGGTGCTTTTACTCATTTAAAGAACTAAACCGACGCGTATTTTCATCCGGTGGTCAGGTTTGCATTGAATGTGAGCACGAGGGACGCTAGCTTGTTGCGTTAGCTTTGCGGAGCTAACAGCTTGCACTTTTGTTATAGAACAACAGAATGCAAGTACCATGATAATTTCTGTCATTAATTTTTGTGTAAGACACGATGTTCACTGGTTAATTACATGATTCTTAAAGCAAAGGTTACTGTGAATGCAATTTTGGTAAGATTTTTGTAGTCACACTGCATAAATCTGTCTGTCTGTTGTTTAAACTTCAATATAAACTATTATGGTTGAAATCGTTAATTGGGATGGAGGGATTGATATTTTTTTAATTTATAATTTATTTTTCTTACACTGATATTGTTAAAACTCCATTTAGCCTATAGTATTAATAATTCTCAACACAAAACTGTCTTTTTTCTTTATAGAATAAACAATGCCTTCCCTGAGATGCAGGAAGTCCCCAAAGCAGGATACTATTGAACATGCAGTCAAGGGTCTGGACAAGACTGCAGAGTTAGAAGCGAAGTATATAAACTCATTTAAAGGTATGATGTTAACGCTTTTGCTAAGATATATTATTGTTTTCTGATAACCAAGCTGACATCGTTTTTTAAGTGGTTATTTTACATTAAGAGTGTCTTGACCTTTTCTTTTGTCAGTTTCAAGTTATTTCAGTGAGCGTGAAACCTGATGGTAGGAGTTCTATCTAAATTAAGGCTGTACTTGATGACGCCCTCCGGCATTTTTATACCACAATAGACCAGTGAACAAGTCCGATATTGATAGTCTAGTGTAAAGCACGTTATACGTCACAGAGATCACGTGACGCGATCCAATATGACTGTGTATACAGTGTATGTCATTGTTATGAAACTAAATAATCTTAAAGTTTTTTTTTTACGTAACCAGGTGCCATTGACATTTGTACTTTCAGTCCTAATACATACTGGCTAATGCAATGCTGGAAAATGAATTTTGGCTGGTCTGTTCCTTTAAAATCATAAAGAAGGGCTCTGCTCTATCCCTCACAAGAAGCAATGTTTCAAACCACCCTACATTAGTATAGTGGCCCAAATGAATATGATGACTCCTTATTTGTGTGCTTAAAAATATGACGAAGCTATCTTGATTTCCCTGTTAACTAGGTCGAGGAGTATTTACCAAGGCCCCTTTCAGGAAAGACGACTTTATTCTTTATTATGGAGTACAGAGGAAAATTGATAGATTCTGATAAATCTCAACGCAGGAAGATGGATGGAAGAGGCACTGTCTTTTTGTTTGACTTCCGCCGGCAAGAAAAAACTTGGAGGTGAGGCAAAGATTGAGATGTTATCTTATTTTTGTTTTTATTTAAAAAAATAAACACATACTCATCCCATAAGTGTTTGGGGAAAAATCATTCTCTAAGCAAAAATGTATACCGTATTTTCGCACCCAAAAGACGCGCCGTGTCAAAGGGCGCAACACCTGTTGAGGCCGCTATTTCTGTCTTTGTAACATATACTGGACGCACCGCCTGACAAGACGATAGCACAGCTGCTGTTAGCATAGCATGAACTTGGCAGAGCTGCCCACACTGACACAGCCGATAGCAGCCTACTATGCCCCAATAACATGAGCAATCACCCCATTGTTGCAGCAGACGCCAAGTCTCTATTGACAATAGCTGACAATGGCTCAGGCCAATATTAGGTGCATTGGCAATAGCCTACAAAGCAACGTCAGGGGAGGGACTTGGCTGCTCACCACACTCCTTAGAGTCACGGTTTCAAAAAAAAATAAAAAACTCATCATACAAGCAAACAATGAAACATAGAAATAAGATTAACACAAACATGTATCTCTCATGCCATCAATATACCCCAAAAAAATGAAAATAATACAAAAGCCACTCAGCCTTAGCTAATTCAAGCAATGCATTCTGGGAGCAGAGACCCACAATCCCATAGCTGTTTAGAGAGATTTGCATGGCTGTTTAAAGAGATGTGCTGTTATGCTTTGGACTTTTTGTCTGTTGTCTAAACCTGGGACGTTTCTTGCTTGCAATAACATAAATGATAAGACAGACTAAAACATTGTGGACAGCTGCCCTTTGTCCAGCTTTTTCCAACACCATCACCCAAACATTATAGTCAGATGGTGTATTTGTCACGGTCGATTGTAAGCATGGACAACTCACTCTTTGCCCAGCAGGGTGTGCTAACATGCACTTCCAACAGCTCGTTGATGACAAGGGCTGATGGACGTGAGTGGTACTTTGTCCATTTAATGGACGCATCGACTGACAGGGCGCTTTGTTTGCTTATGACTGCGAAAATACGGTAATTACTTTTATTCATGCGTTGAATCTGTACAAATGAAAATATAGACCATGAAGTCTCAAAGACAAGCTGTTAATAGGGTCTGATTCCAATAGAAATTTCTTGTATGATTTGATTTAGAAGATTTAAAAATTGTGGATTTCCTATTTTTATGTTTTGTGTACACAAGATTGTCTCAAAGATTAATTTCTGACATTGATTGAATAATTGTTTTTTTTTTTTTTAAATCTATTTTAAGTGTTGATGCCGCTCAAGAAGATGGCAGTCTGGGAAGACTGGTTAATGATGACCACATGCACCCCAACTGTAAAATGAAGAAGAAGACAACAGAGGACAGACCACACCTCTGTCTGTTTGCGCTCCGAGACATTGATGTTGGCGAAGAAATAACTTAAGACTATGGACCAGCTGGCCTTGGAGAACACAGGTTTGTAAGATGCATCTTTAAGTACAATAACAGAGCCCACTTGTGGTGTTCTGGTGATGTAGTTTCCAATTAGTTTGGCAATCTAATAAATGTATGTTGAGGTTTCTATGGAAGTTGAACATGCTGACTGACTGGGGGAGTTCTCCATTGTCCACTATCTGTAATTCAAATTTGTGGGTCTGAGTCAAAGTTTGGCTCTTCAGGAACAACGAACTGGTCAGGGAGTGACAGTATTACAAAGTTCTGCGTTACTCTTTTCTGGGCGGTGGCCCTGTTAGGCCATCATATGCCATATTGCAAATATCCCCATTGTGGGACTAATTAAGGACATCTTTATGTTGTGGTTTCCCTACCAGAACCAGCACCAACCCTGTATATTCATGATATAAAACACTGTTTCAATTTGATATTTAGCCTTTCTATACTGTAAAAATAGAAGACCCCAGGCTTTCCTGCGCCCCCTTGCCCAATTGGTGGTGTTCAGGAGACAACCTGGGACTGAAATATCAGTCACAACCAGTGTTGTTTTCGTCACTGATGACTATGACGAAAATACTTCGTTAACGCCCCTTTTTTAATGACGATGACAAGCTAAACGAGGTTCTTTTATGACGAAAACATGACGTGATGTACATGAATTTTTTTCGTTGACGAGACAAAATTGTTAGCATGTGGTTCATAAATTATTTTATGTTGCTTTTAGTGAAATAAAGCCACAACAGTTGCCCAACAAAATGTTTTGCTTCTCTGCTTATTTTGGAGCAGTGAGCATTGATTCCACTGTTGCCACTTTTTTCTGTTTGTAATGAAGAATCCTTTGTAGTCCATCCAAAAGTCTTTGTTATTGGGTGGAAACCTTGAATGCCTTGTTTTAACTCAAATGGACTTAAACCCATCCATCCATCCATCCGTTATCTGTACCGCTTCTCCTCACTAGGGTCGCGGGGGGTGTTGGAGCCGATCCCAGCTGTCTTCGGCAGTAGGCGAGGTACACCCTTGAATTGGTGTCCAGCCAATCGCAGGGCATACATAGACGAACAACCATCCACGCTCACACTCATGCCTAGGGGCAATTAGAGTGTCCAAGCAACTTGCCATGCATGTTTTAAGAATATGGGAGGAAACCGAATTACCCAGAGGAAACCCATGCAGGAAGGCCGGAGCCAGAATCGTACCTACGACCTCAATATTGTGAGGCCATCCTGCTAACCAGTTGGGCCACCGTGCCGCTTGGACTAAAACCTTTGTGAATAAATTGACGAAAACTAGGGTAAAACTTTTTTTGCGTTTCCGTCGATTAAAACTGGACTAAAACCCTTTTTTTAGTTTTCGTTGACTAAAACTGGACTAAAACTATAACGAATTGGGATGACTAAATGTGATGTAAACAAATCAGCACTTTGTCCAAATGACTTGGACAAAATCTAAAATGCCTGCCAAAAACAACACTGGTCACAACACGCGTCTACAGAAGATTAATTGGCATGGGCGAAATTAATTAGTTTTATTTCATTCATGAGCTTATGTTTTGTTTTGGGTGGCTAAGGCTTAAAATGTGTAAAAATCTAATCCAACCTCAAATATAATTAATTCAATAAATTTATGATGCTACTAAAACATCGAAGCAGCCTCCTCCAGGCTTTACAGACTCAGAAATGGAGGTATGCGTATCGTGTACTCATCCTGTCGTGTCTCGAGATGTTAAAATTGCAGTTAGATAGACGTGTGCTGATTAGACAAGACTTCTAATATATCTGGTGTCACAGGATATTTGTCAGTGAATGTGTATGTCTGGTTTGAGGCTCACTCAGCTTTTTCTTGTGTTGTGGGGTCCAGTTGAGTTGAATTGCGTGTCAGGTATGTTGGCCATCTGACACCCAACTGTCAGGTTTGTGTTTGTGGGGACCCCGTAGAGCCATTTTTATTGTTGACATAAATCATAGCTAATCATCTTTTCCTTCATTATCATATGAAATACAGTTAGGAGTTGTATGTGCCTTTACTATGTTATAATCTTAGAACCTACCAGCCACTACAGGTGTCCGACAAGAAGACTTTTGGCTGTCCTGTGCTCCATTGCGCCCCTGGTGGCGTTCAAAAGACAACCTGTGACTGAAATATCAGTCACAACATATCTCTACTGAAGATTAATTGTCATGCGCTAAAGTAATTGGTTTTGTTTCATTCGTGAACTTGTTAGTTTTTGTTTTGGGTGGCCAAAGCCTAAAATGTGTAAAATTCTGATCCATTTTCTTTTTTTAATTCATTAAATTAATATTCAACTTGTTCATTAGGATGGAGGACAACCGACAATGACTGAATCGGCTGAGGTTGATGCCACCAGAACATCGAAGCAGCCTTCTCAAGTTTTGACAGACTCTGAAAAGGAGGTATGCGTATCATGTGGTCATCCTGTCGTGTCTTGAGATGTTAAAATTACAGTTAGATAGACCTGTGCTGGTTGGACAAGTTTTCTAATATATCTGGACATAAATCGTAGCTAATAATATTTTCCCTCATCATCATATGATATACAGTTATGCCTAGTATATGTCTTTACTATGTTACAATCTAAGAACCTACCAGCCACTACAGTTCTCTCATTGGGAGACTTAAGCTTTCGTCAGGTTGTCGACTGCTGCATTGCCCTCTTATTGGCTTTAAGTACACAACCTGTAACTGAATTATCTGTCAGAACAGAACCTATGTGTCTACAGCAGGTGATTTGGCATGTGGATTCTTCAGATTTTTAGAAAATAGGTAAAATTGTGATCAAAAGTTTAAAATGACTAAAATTCTGGTATAGTTTGCAATAGTATATCTATTAAATCATTTCAAAACTTCTTAACAAGGATGGAGAACATTGGCTGTGACCGAATTGGTTGAGGTTTAGATTACCAGGACCATTGAGCAGCCTCCTCGGGATCTACAAATTTAGGAATGAAGATATGCATCCCATGTTACAATCCTGTTATGGCCCGAGGTTTTGAAGTTGCAGTTACATATTGGGCTGGGCGATATGGCTGATAAGTACATAGCGATATAAGTATTTCATATGGGTCCATCGATACACATTGAATTCTTTTTTTATATTATTTTATTTATTATCGTTTTTATTTTCCAATATTTTCACTGCCCTGTTAAAAAAACATTTAATGTAGTTTTCCTCCCGGGAGCTTTTTGTTACGGTCAATTAATTTTGTTATTACATTATTTTGTCATATCATTCATCAATATTTTAGTTTTTTTTTTTTTTTCAAATAGAATTAAGACCTTTTTCTGTGCAGATTCCTCTGGGGATTAAGTATTTAATGGGTTCTCAATTTTCTCTTGGACTCTGATGCAACCCAGTCTCCTCCCTTGGACAAAAAATATGGGCTGAATCTTCCTTGGAATAACGACACAGATTCTGACGAATCATTGTCAAATCCTGCCCCTGAACTTTGCGCCTCAGACCCAGACCATATTACTATCCCAAGGCTCAGGAGGACCAAAAGTATACAGGTAAACAACCCATATAGATTTCAGGGAATCTTACAAGCAAATTGCATATATTTTATTGGTCTCCTGCCTTCTATCCTTTATATTTCGTTGTTGTTGTTTTTTAGATTAAAAAAACAGGCTGACTTTGGAATGGATAAGCATTATTACTCCAACTCAGATGACAGTGGAGATGAATATATTCCGGATACAAGTGAGGCCTCTGATTCAGACGGAAGTGAATCTTTGAAAATTGTGGACCCTCTCTTGAAGTCTAAGAATGCCTTCAGAGATTTTTCTCCCACACCACGAATCTCAAAAGCCACCTCAATGCAGGTTGTTAATCAAGGGCGTTCACCCGTTCGGAGGAGTAGCAGCACTGGTGTGATTCTTGAATTCTATGGCTCTTCAAATATTTGTGCAGTTTAACACAAATCATCCAAAATAGAATTCAAGCACATCTGTGACAGAAATTCAAATTCAGAAGTCAAAGAGAGAGAACAAAAAAAAAAATCTAATGCTGCGCTTCTTCCGAAGACATATACTGTAAACATTAAATGTATGTTAGGACAATCTTGAAAAAAGTATTAGAACACCCTTTACTTTTATTTCTTGTTAATTTTATTAACCAAAATATGTCCATTTTTATTACAGATTAATGAATACAAAATTAAAACTCTAATCAGCTACTTTTTAATCGTTATATTTGTATAAACAAATGTTATACATCTGTGTGTTAACTTATACAAGAAATGACGGAAAAGCAAGGGTGGTTTAGTATTTTTTTATCGTATATAGTCTGTATAATATCTTTAACCTATGCTGATGCTGTTTAATACTGATTTAAATAATAATAATAATGTCATAATCTGTTGGTTTTACATGAACAAAACCTTTCAAGCACTTTTTAAAATTCTAAATACTACCTCTTGTCAGTAAGTTGGTTCACAGCACTGCCTTGGAGTGAAAGTGTGTAGTGCTGAGACAGTCGGTATGTGCTGAGTCGTCTGACGTTTGTGTGACTGGTACCCAGGAAGGTAGCAAAACCAGGCAGTGTGTATGTCGTACCCAGGAAGGCAGAGAAACCAAGCAATATGTATGTGGTACCCACGAAGGCAGAGAAACTAAGCAGTGTGTATGTGGTACCCGGGAAGGTAGCAAAACCAGGGAGTGTGCATAGATACAGACCCCAAAAGTGATTAAAACCAAATAAAGTCCCCAGAAGATCATCTGTAGTCAGGTGAAGGACCCTGTACTTTGTTCAACTCATTTACTCCCTTAGACGTACAAAGACGTCTTTTAATGCAATGGCGCCCTCTACCAAAGACGTATAAGTACGTTTCCTGTCTTTTTTACGTCATAGTGTACATAAGGGTCTGATGCAACCTCTGACTGAGAATCAGCCTTGTCCGCATTGTGAATCATGTAAAAATCACCCAGCAGGGGGCAGAGGTGCAAAAGATCCGCCTTGAATCTGCGCCAGAGGTACAAATGGGGGGCGGGATCCTGGGGTAGACTTATAAGTGTGGAGAGCAGCGTGGGTAGCAGCAGCATCGGCAGCACTAGCAGCAGTCGCATTAGTAGCGTTAGCAATGAAATCCTCCAAGCAAATGACGATCGAGGAATGCGTTTTTGTAAAAAAAAGCTTCCTAAAAGCATCAAGGCGATGGAGACGCTTTGGTTGAGAGGATGACGCTTCGTCATCGTCACAACAAACAGGCGTCTAAAGAGGGTGCGCGTGCCTTGCGGCCTGCATCGCCTGCCTTCGGACAATAGCCAAAGCAGCTGAGAGTCCTCACCAGATCCCCCCGAACGAGGAGGTAAGCGCTCGCAAGTTACCATTGAACATGTGGTTTTACCCCTCATGCTTTTATTGTACATATCATGCATCTTGCGGGCAGAAAATGTCGCATAAATGTGCAGTTAGACGCGAGCGTATCTCCTCCCCGACGAGGAAACAACAATACTGAATGGTGTGGTAATCATGCATACTTTCTAAAATTCACAGATTGTGCATCCCGCGGCAAGAAAGTTCCTCCTCGTCTTGTTGGTGTAAAGAAAGGTAAATTATAATATGAAACTTCACACGCCAGCAATAAAATGCAGCAATAAATATATATT
This sequence comes from Idiotropiscis lumnitzeri, assembly GCF_059441095.1. Taxonomy (NCBI): domain Eukaryota; kingdom Metazoa; phylum Chordata; class Actinopteri; order Syngnathiformes; family Syngnathidae; genus Idiotropiscis; species Idiotropiscis lumnitzeri. The sequence continues at coordinate 18,229 of NW_028283621.1, forward strand.
TCCAATTGTTTATATTTCTGTAATTTACAGGTTGTGCATCAGGAAGCAGTGGTTCCGGATGGCGTCACACTGGATGGCAACCGAGGAAAATCGACTTTACAGCAACCCCTGGACCACTGAATGCCGCTGCCCATTTGGAGTCTGAGGAGCCAGCTGATTTCCTGCAGCTGTTTCTCACGGATGAGCTTCTGCAGCACATCGCGGATGCCAGCAATCACTTCCCAGACAATTATTTTCACACAAACCCCAGTGGACAAACACAAGCTCGCCTATTTTCCACGGACCAGCAAAGCCAGACCACAACGAAAGTGTCGGGTCTGTTTGCGCAAAGGCAAACGGAGTGAAACAAGAATGTGGTGTGAACTATGTTGTGTGCCCTTGCATCAAGGCAACTGTTTTATTTTATATCACACCAAAAAAAAGTATGTATGACACTGATGTATTTCATTTTTGTACATAGTTCAACAGTTCAGTCGTTTAGTGTTATGTGCAAATACATTTATTTTATCAAAAACATATTTTTTGTGCTTTTTTTTGTTATTTTATAGAAGGCATGCATTATTTAGATGTTAGAGGTGTCATAAAAGCCATAAATAATAGTGTCAAAGTTCAAATTATGGTCAAAATGCATCAGTTTACAAAAAGCTCATTTTCACAGTTTTTTCCCCAGGGATTGGAGTTTTCATGAAATTTAGCTATTTTCAAATGCCGATTGTTCAAGAATGGAAAAAGATAGGAACAAACATTTTTTTTCTGTTGAAAGAAGAGAGTCTCATCTTTCTTCGGGTGTGCTCCATGTCTATATAGCATTAGAATACAATATTCTGTGGGCCTTGCAATATTAGTCAAAACCCAGGAAAACTCTGGGATTGAGTGGGTTGCTCCAGTGAAAATGGCTGGTATTTAATGAGTTAAGACTGGTTAGGACATCCGGCTCGCAGTCCCAAGGTGCAGGGTTCGATCCCGGGACCCAGCTTTCCTGTGTGGAGGTTGCATTTGTGAGTGAGTTTGAGCGCAGATGGTTGTTCGTCTTTGCGTGCCCTGCGATTGGCTGGCAACCACTTCAGGGTGTGCCCCGCCTACTGCCCGTTGACAGCTGGGTAGGCTCCAGCACGCTATCCTTGTGAGAATAAGCGGATTGGATATTACATGTATGTGTTTATGCCCTAGGCCAGGCGAGGGCAAACTACGGCCCGGGGGCCACATGCGGCCCGTTAAAAGTTTTAATCCGGGCCGCCGAACTTGAAAAAAATTTAATGAATAAACCTTGTTAATGTTTTATTTTCTAAACACTGTGGTTTTCAAAGACAAATATTATTGTTGGAATGCTTTTATTCACTTTCATATAAAATTAAATGTATTTTTTTTCTCAGATGAGGTGAGGTTTCCAAAACACTCCATCCATCTGCTCCTGGTCCGGCCCCTCTGTCATATTTTAGAACCCATTGTGGTCCTCCAATCAAAAAGTTTGCCCGCCCCTGCCCTAGGCTTTGTGTCTTTGCTTGGTTGACTGTGTAATGAGTGTATGAATGCATTTCTTTCTACCAGACACCTTGGACTTCCCATGGCAGATTAATAATCTATTTTATCTATCCATCAGGGTCACGAATGTCATTTGATGAGTAGAGAATTTAGAGTCTCCAATTAACCTAATATACATGGATTTGCGCATGGAAACCTGAGAAAAAGCCCTTAGTCCTACTTTTCCATCTGAACCACTTTATCCTCACGAGGGTCACAGCCGTGACATCCCAGCTGACTTCAGAAAGTAAGTGGGCGACGACTCATGATCTCTTGGTTGAATAATATTGTTAGGGGCTCAAAATGGCCCTCTACAATAAAATGGCAGAAGAATATTACATACTCTCTGGCAGAAGAATATTGCGTTTTTTTGTTTTGTCCAATTAACTTAAATAAAACTTGGGAAAATTTAATGATTACATGTAAACCAGCTGGTCTTCCCCATACCAAGCCCTGGCTAAAACTGACTGAAAAATGCATGATGTGTGCCTTTTAAACTCCTCGGCCCATCCACTATGCCAGGGATGGGCAAACTTTTTGATTGGGAGGGGGGGGGGGGCACAATGAGTCCTAAAATACATTTAATTTTAAACGAAAGTGAACAAAAGCATTACAACAATATATATGTCTTTGAAAAACCACAGTATTTAGAAAATAAACCATTAACAAGGCTTATTCATTTAATTTTTTTCAAGTTTGGGGGGCTGGATTGAAACGTTTAACGGGCCACAAGTGGCCCCCGGGCCGTAGTTTGCCCAAGTGCCCTAAGCCAATTGATTCTAAAAAATAACAGTTTTCTTCATCAAAACAACATTTTATGATCAACATAAATGTTAGTGAGTACATAAAGGTATACTCATTCGATCTATCATAACCCCATGCACTTAGACTGTACAAAAAAAAGAAAATTTTTATTTTAAAACCTAGTATTTCGCCATGACGTCACACGCTAGCGTCAAGTGCTTGGCGCTAAAAACCCGGAAGTAACAGCGGCGCTCGGTTTGAAAGTGGAGAGTTGTGCATGGTAGGCGAGTTCGGGAGAAATGTTTGTTGAACACGAGGACTGTGGCGTAGAAGATGGTTTAACAGCGATCTAGTGCGCACCCAACCGTGATGGCTGACCAACGAAATAAATGTGGACCGACGGAGTGGACTGACAGGACGTGGAAAACAGGTGTGTGGCATGTGTGCGTGTGCACGAATGTGGTAGCGCGTTCACTATGGTGGCAGCGATCGCAAAGCAGCAGCACCACTCCTTGACAAAAGTATTGTACTTTCTCTGATGTTTTGGGTTTGCTCTGCTTTGGGGTTTGTAGTTCTGGCCACGCAAAAGTAACAAAGCAAGTTCTTGGATGTCTGCTTTTTTCTTGAACTGTTAATTGGTTAACATCGTGGCTCTTATTTTTATCTAATGTATGGAGTTTGGTGGCTATCTATATGCACAACTATATTAGTTGCACTTGAAATTGCATACAGAAAATTAGTATAAATAGGTTACGCTATAAAGTATAACAATATTAACAATCGTTATTGTTGTTACTGTTTATTTATTTTATTTTGCAATAACTGTGCTCCAAGCTTAGCTGTTGTGCCAGCTGCCAAGTAAAAATATGTAATCTCACTCAATAATAGGAATAAATACTTAACTAACATCTCAATTTTTCGGGTTGGGCTGTGGGGGAGGGGAGGGTGGCTGCCTGACATAAAGCAGACTGTCCTGCACATGCGCAGACCAGCCGAGTGTGTGAAGTGTGCGTAAGTGCAGTACCGGGACCGACCACTAGACAGCGATCCTGAGTAATTTTTCCGCACACACATTTCTAGCACACTCGTCTTGTTTTTGTGACCTTCCTGGGAAGCCCTGAAACTTTGACAGGACCTCCCCCTGAGCTTCTTATCACTGAATTCAATGCTCTTTTTTGTGGGGCCCAGATTTTTGGTCCCCACAAAAATTTTGGTCCCCTACAGTGGGTGTGCTGTCCGATGTTGGTCCCCAACATGTAGCTTATACAAACACACACACACACCCCTACTTGTTTTTGTGACATTGTTGGGCCACCTGAGCAAAACTCACATTGTGGGAACCACCCTTTCTAGTGGTTGTACAGCTCTGAAAAAAATCAGGCAGTGTCCAGGAATTTAGTTAAACACAAAAAACACTTCAAATTACCAATTAATGACCTGGAGGTCAAATGAGTGACTCAAGTGCATGTAATTCAGTCACTGTAGCCCAAAGATTCTCTGGGCCAGTGGATGAACCATTATTCGTCTTGGACAGCATTGAAGCAGGCCGTAGCCTGGTTTCTAAAGCTGAAAGACTTACTGACAGAGTAAAGGAAAATAGAAAGGAGTTAATCACATTAGGTGAAGAAGGCAAGATGAATTTATTCAAGAGAACTGTCAAAGGAAAGTATTTGACCTGCAACGACTTGGATAAAGCAGAAAGAGAACTTGTGAAATACTGTCAAAGGCGAAGTTTCAAAAAAGATTTAGCCATATTTGAAAAACAAAAAAGGGTGAAGAAAAGTAGCCCACTTTACAAGTTCAATATAGTACTTCAAGATGGTGTCATGAGGGTTGGTGGACAGTTGAGCCACGCAGCCATGCCTGAAACAGCAAAACAGCAAGCCATCTTGCCAAGGATTCACATAACACAAAGCTAGTCCTGAGATACATTCATGAGATTACAGCTCATGCTGGAAGGAACCACATGATGGCTAATCTGCATCAACAGTTTTGGATACCTCGAGCTGCTAGAGTCATCAGAAGAGTGCTACCTGACGATCCGCCTTTCAAGAGAATTGGCGTTGATTATTTTGGTCCATTCTAAGTAAGTAGGGTTAGAGGACAAGTAAAGAGATACGGCGTGATTTTTACATGTCTCGCTGTACGAGCCGTACATCTGGAAATTGCATCTTCACGTGACACAGATGCTTGTCTCAACGCAATCCGAAGATTTCTTGTCAGAAGAGGACAAGTGAGAGAGATGTATTCTGATAACGGAACCAACTTTAGATCAGCTGACAGTGAAATGAAGAAATCAATCAAAGAATGGAACACTAAGTAAATCGAGAAACACTTGCTGCAAAAAGGTATTCAGTGGCATAGCAATCCCCCAGCAGGTTCCCACCACGGAGGAAGCTGTGAGCGACTTATTTGGTCTGTGAGAAAAATCCTGAATGTCACTGTAAAAGAACAAATTTCGGGTGAAGAAAGTCAATATACCTTGCTTGGTGAGGCTGAAGCAGTTATAAACAGCAGGCCTATCACAAGGACATCTTCCGACCTCAACGACTTGGAAGCACTCACACCCAACACTCTGTTGTGGCTGAAGGTCAAACCTGAGTTACCTCCTGGAGTCTTCTGTAAAGACGACCAATACGCCCCAATACGTACCTCTGGGAATGAGCTGGTCAGCTCTTTAAAGAGTATTATGTAAGTTGAAATACATTAATCCATTTTTCTTTTTTGGACCATCTTTAACTGTGTAGTGTGTAATGTCTAAAATACAAAATGATCTGATTTTAGGGTGCAGTTGACGACTGTGGCACAGGTCCTCGCTCTACAAGTGCTAATAGTCTTCGGCAAAGAGAAAAATCTGCCATAAGGTACAGAAAACATTGGCATCAGAGTAAATGGATGCATGTTTTTGCAATGTGCGAGGAAACTGGCGAACTCAGAGAAAACTACGCAGGCTTGGGAGAACATGCAAACTCTACACAGGAAGGCCGGAGCCGGAATCGATCCCACAACCTCTGCATTGTGAGACCATCGTGCTCACAAGTCGCCCACCGTGGCGGCCGTCCATTATGAATGCCATCCCACCATCCATTATCTGTACGGCTTCTCCTCACAAGGGTTGCGGGGGGTGCTGGAGCCTATCCCAGCTATCTTGGGGCAGTAGGTGGGGTACACCCTAAACTGGTTGCCAGCCAATCGCAGGTCACACAAAGACAAACAACCATCCGCGCTCACACTCACACCAATTTAGGGTGTCCAAACAACCTGCCATGCATGTGTTTGGAATGTGGGAGGAAACCGGAGAACCCACGCAGGCGTGTGGGAAACATGCAAACTCCAAACAGGAAAGCCGGAATCAATCCCGCGACCTCTGCATTGTGAGACCATCGTGCTAACAAGTCGCCCACCATGCATCCCTGCTAAATAAATGATTAATTTTTACATTTTAGTATTTGTAAGCGATCTTGTGTTCATGACAGCATTTTCAACAGTGTGGGTGTTTGTATGAAAGCATTTCACTCGTGTATGGGCATGAGCATGTTTCAGTTGTATTTATGAATAACAATAATTTCACAATTGTGCCTGAGCGCCTTTCACTGGTGTGTATGAGAATGTTTCACCTATGTGTATGAGCGCATTTGACGAGTGTATGAGCAACAACTATTTCACTAGTGTGTATGAGAGCGTTTCACTCGTATGTATGATAGCGTTTCATAAGTATGCATGAGCAACAACAATTTCACTGGTGTGTAAGAGTGCATTTCAGAAGTGTGAAGCGATTCCTGACTTTTGTCCCCAACGGCACCTCATACTCCCCATCTCCCGCTCACTTCTCCTGACCCCATGAGCCATCCCCGTTGCTACTACATGGAGATTTGATGTGTTTTTTTGTTTTTTTTTGTTATTAGCTTCTTCAACATCTCTTCTGATTCTCATCTCTTCTCTGGCGCTCGTCTCCGCCTGTCTGATTTGAAGTCGACCTCAGAATTTGCACTATTTTGACATGACTTCTGTGGTAATCACTACTGACATATTGTGTCATTTGCTCAATAATACATTAAAATTATAATAAATAATAAAAATGGGTCCGGTGCCGAGCTCTGGCTTCATATCTTTAAAAGTGGTCTTCTCAAATCTGTTACTAATGGCCTCTAAATCGGTTGTGGTAGAGAAGGGGCAAATTAGACCTTATGGCATCTTAATTTGGTCAAGTCTTGTACCCATTTTCAAGGCCACCGACTATTGCTTTAGCTATATACAAGAAAAGGATTACTCTGAATATACACAACAACAAATCCCAGATGTCCATCCCAAATGTTGTTTCAAAATAATCCAGTTCAGATGATAAACAAATGTATTGGTATGTTGAGGTCATTATTTCAAATCAAAATATACACTTCTTTTTCAGACAATGGGGAGGATCGAAGAAGTGGAAAAGTTGCAGGAGTAACTTCAAAACAATGCAAAGAGACAGAATCTGGAAGAATGTCAAGTTTGTCCATGTTTATATTTCTGGAATTTAGTGGGCGTGCATCTCGAAATGTTTGGGGATGGTTCGGGCTGCCAGACAAGACTTTCACTGCGAGCGCTGGACCACTGGATGCTGCGGCAAACAGCGGACTTCTTGCAGCTATTTATTACCAACAAGCTACTCCTGCACATCAATGATGCGGATGGCACAGACTGCTTTGCAGACAATTATTTTGAGGCAAAACCAAGAGGTCTGTAAGCACTCTGAAAACAAAGTAAAATATTTGACACCCACGGCAAAGAAAGCCATGCTACAGCATAGGGCTGGGCGATAAACCGAAAATTTACCGTTACCGAAATTTATTACAATGACCGAAATCATTTTGCCCATGTCGGTAAATTCGATGAATAAAAAAAGAAAAGCCTTTTGTCTGCGGCAATGTTCATGCCCCTTTAAGACCGCTACAGCGCCTCTAGTCATGTGACTCCACCCGTCTGTCGCTCTCGTTGCTGGCGATTCAAATCCAGAAGCTTTCTCACCACCCACAACACAACCATGCTGTGCTGAAAGTTCAAAGTGAGAAGCAAGGTTCGACAAGTGACAACAGCCCATGAACGGAGGCGACACCATACGAGAGAACGTCTCAGAGGTGGACGCGATAGCCTAGCACTAGCTAAAGATAAAGCTCGTCTAGTTACGTGGCGCGCACAGGATTTAAACGCTTCATGAAAGCCGTATTTCCCGATATGGACTACATCGGGCCGGGAGCTTAGACATGTCAAGCATTTTGCATCTACATCCGACTTGTGGTCGGGTCGCAACATGGATCCCTGATTGAGCCTAACTGTGCATTCCATAGATGACAAGTGGCGACTGCGCAGCAGAGTACTCGAGACGGCACATTTTCCCCGATAATACCCACTTGTTTATTTGGCTTGCATTGACATTTTCTTTCATTTTATTTCGCGTTTTTTTATTTGCCATTATTTACATCATGAGAGCATCTTGGCGCAATCTATTTGCAGAAAAAGATTTCGCAAGAGGTACCCTTTTTCTTTGTGACATTGTTCAAGTCATGCAAAGCAAGCTCAGGGTTCGCGGTTAACCGCTTCCCGATTGCCCGGGGCAAGTGAAATTTGGCCACGGGCAAGGTAAAATTATGGGCAACTTGCCCGACCGGGCAAGCATTTTTTAAAGCAGCCAAATATCTTTAATTTTGACGAAAACGGTGGTGTGATCTGTTTGTGTGCACTGTATGGTGATGGTTTAACCCAGACAACCCCTTATGTTTTGGTATGGTCCATTGGCCTTATCGGGGGTAATGGGCGGGCGCTACGGGGATCAGTTAGTTCAGTGAATGTCGAGTTAAAGTGGACGTCAATAAATCCCGCAGTATTGGAACTCGCTGTCGTAGCATCCTCATTTGAAGTTTGAAAAACACAACAAAAACCTACGATATTTTGGCCGAAAATTGACAGCCGGAAGTTTTCTTACCTTCTGCGCATGTTTACGAGTGGCGACGAGTTCGTTCAAATCCGAACATTTCGGATTCCTCTGACATGACTAAAATAGCTCGAATATTTTTAAGTAGACAATTCAGTTGTGAGTAAGGAAGGGAGTAATATTTGATTATTGGCTGTTAATTCATTAGCTCCATGATGTGACCTGACATAGTGTCAGTGACTGTGTTCTGTTTATGCTATGAAACTTATGGAGGCAGCACCACAGGCACTGGTCTTAAAGGAATACACAAATTTGCCACACTCATAATTTACTCATGTGATTCCTCAATTAATACGCTCTCCTGGACTTAAAATTGATCATCTGGATTGCTGTAATATCATTTTCCCAATTTAACATGCAGATTTGTTAATTATTAAAACTACAATTAACATTTTCAATAACTGCACAGGATGATACATTTGCTCTTGTGAGTAGGGTTTCATGGTTGATGATGAAAACAAGATTAATTTATGCTTATCAGATTATATGTTTATTTACATTTGTGGCGCACATTTTACAACCATAAACATTTTATTCTTAGAGAAAAAAAATTGTCACTTGCCCAAGTCGGGCAAGTAATTTGGCCACTCGGGCAAGGCAAATTTTAGTGGCACTTGCCCTATGGGCAAGCAGTTTTTAAAGTTAACCGCGAACCCTGCAAGCTATTTGGAATGTTCATACAAATGATTTTTGTACTTTTATTTTTCATTGAAAGTAAAGTGTACCAGTTGGTCAATAAAAAAAACAGTCAATATGCAATTCCTGCATTTATTTTGATTTTAGTCCACGTGGGAATTTATTGTGCATTTATCGTTATCGAGGTAAAATTGCTCGATTTCTCGCGATATTGATTTGAGGTCATATCGCCCAGCCCTTCTACAGCATGTATACAGTGTGAGACGTGTTGTGTTCACTTGCTCCAATGCAATTGTTTTTAAGTGTATACCACATACCCAACGAATTGTGTAATTTGTATGGCGGGGTGTACACATGCGTTGCAAAAACACATGCACACACTGTCACTCACGCACTTCCGTATATAGTTTATTTCAGCACCTTTTGTCATGCTGTTTTTATTTTATAGAAGGAAAGCATTATTTTGATGTCTGAGCTGTCACGAAAGAAAAAATAGAACTGTTGAAGTCAAGTCAAGCTTGTGCTTGAAATGTTTGTTCTTAGTTTCTCAGTTTTTCGTGAGCAATGGGAATTCAGTTATATTCAAACGCTGTCAGGTAAAGGCTCCATATTTTTATAGCATTATAGCACACTATTCTGTGGGCGCTAGAATTGAAGGGTTTGCGTTAGTAAAAATAGGTGGGATTAAATGAGCTGAAGTGTATCTCTTGAGTGCTCCTTAAATATTTGCCTGTGTTGGTATATTTTATTTTGGTCGTGTCATGTTTATTCTTACGCTGAAAGAGACATGAGGTGTTCGAAAAAAATAAATGATTTTTTTTTTCCCGGTCAAAACTACCAATGGTGTCTGTTTTTTTTCCCTCCGTGAAATGTACGAGTTATCACTTTGACGCACATGATGTCACGTGGCTGGAGGACTGGAAACTTGCACGAACAACATTTACGTTGAAATGTAACAATGACACATATATCGACATCTAACAAACATGCATGGGCATCTAACATTGACACTTACATTGACGTCTATAACATAAACCATTACAATCACATCTAACAAACACGGACATCTAACAGACACATCGACATCCATCATAAACATTTACATAGACATCGACATCTAACCAACCTCTACATAGACATCTTACACACATCGACATCTAACAAACATTTACATAGACATCTAACATAAACACATCTAATATAGACACATAGATTGACATCTAACATCGACACATTGAGATCTAACATAGACATACATTGACATCTAACATAAGACTGTTACATCGACAACTAACATCGACACAAGGCTTTGTCAAATGACACGTCATGACGACATATACAGAGACACAAGGCACAACAGCATATTTTTGGTACAAATTGAACCCGATATGTTAGCTACCTCGTTCGACTTAAAGGGTTAGCGAACTTGTTATGGTGGTTGAGGCGTGGTGGCTACCCAGCTCGTGTAGTGTATATTAAACTTAAGTTAATAATTTATGACCAGTAAACACGGATGTTGTAACGCAAAACAATGTTCAAATGTTAGTTTTTTTTCAACACATTTCATGAGAAAAAGCTCTACTTGTCTGTGAGAAATGTATGTTGTAGACCCATTATATAACACAATATTACACAATTTTACATTGGAATTTCATTTAATAAAACATTGACAATTATCTTTACAAACACTGTGTATGATTCATCTTTTCATTTGTTGTTCAATGAGCAAAACAGTGGCGATCAAAACAGTGCAAATTAAATGACATTTTATAGGTATCTGGTTGCAATACAGTGAACCCTCGCTACTTCGCGGTTCACCTTTCGCGGGTTCAGTGCTTCGCGGGTCTAAAAAATATTCGGGGGCATTGTAGTTTCGCCGAGCGGCACGACGGGGCGCTGGAGTGGTTAGACGGCCGGCGTCCGCCGAAGAAGAACGTGGGCGAAGAGGAGAGTGGACAAAGAAGAGCACGTTCCCCCGGGCACGATTTGGGGCGACGTTTCGCGCGGTTCGGACCGTACCAGAGCTCCGGCCAGCGTGCGTGGCAGTTAAGCCGAAGAGGAACAACTTCCGCCCGGGCACTAGCGGGGCGACATTTCGCTCCGTTCGGGACCGTGCGAGAGCTCCGGAGGAGACCGGCCGGCGTGCGTGGTTGTTAAGCCGAAGAGGAACACCTTCCGCCCGGGCATGAGCGGAGCGCGAGGCTGTCAGTTATGAATGAATAAATGAATAAATAAATGAAGAATGCCAGGGCACACCGGACGGCGTACCAGCAGGTAAAAGTCGAAGTAATTAAATAAATACAAAAAGAAGTAATTGAATAAATACAAAAATAATGGCTGGGGAATAAAAAAATGTTTTAATAATTTTTTTTTTTTGTTATAACATGCATTTCACCCTCTCTCTCTCTACCCGTATATATATATATATATATATATATATATATATATTATTATTTTATTTATTTATTTTTTTAAGCATTTTTGAAGGTGCGCCGCTACTTCGCACTTTTTTTTTAAAGCATTTTTGAAGGTGCGCCGCTACTTCGCACTTTTTTTTTTTTAAGCATTTTTGAAGGTGCGCCGCTACTTCGCGGATTTTCAGTTTTCGCGGGTGGTCTCGGTCCCCATTAACCGCGATAACCGAGGGTTCACTGTAGTAAGTTACATTCTAATTTACATTGACAGGTAATGGAAATGACTACTGGTAACCTCAATTGAACTGTATTTCAGTCAGAATGCCTCAAACATCATAAAAAAATAAAACGTTGAGTATTATTTCTCCTTCAAAATGTCAGAAGAAATACTCTATAATGGCCTGACGACATTAACATAGCTTATAGTATATAGCAGGGGTGGGAAAACTTTTTTATTGGCGGGCCACAATGGGTTCTAAAATTTGACAGAGGGGCTGGACCAGGAGCAGATGGATGGAGTGTTTTGGTAACCTCATCTCATCTGAGAAAAAAAATACATTTAATTTTAAATGAAAGTGAACAAAAGCTTGTCTTTGAAAAACCACACTATTTTGAAAATAAAACATTAACAAGGTTTTTTTTTTTTTTTTTCAAATTCGGCGGGCCGGATTAAAACGTTTAACGGGCCGCATGTGGCCCCCGGGCCGTAGTTTTCTCACGCCGGTATATAGCATAGCGGCATAGGTTCCCTCGTCAACATCAAGTGAGTTACCCTCTTACCAAGACCAAAATACGGGGCTCTCCATCTCCCGGTCACTTCTCCAGACCCCAACAGTCACCCTCGTTGCGAGAACTTGGAGATTCGATGTTTATTTTTTTTCCGCTTCTTCAACTTCGTGTCTGATTCTTTTCTCTTCTCTGGCTCCAGGATTCCGCTGTCAATCAGATGACGATTGAGGCGGGACTTCCGGTTCAAAGTCACCCTCAGAGTTTGCAACCATTTGAGATGGCTTCTGTGGTAATAACAACTGTCATAGGTGCAATTTGCTCTATAAAGCATTAAAAAAAAAAATAATAATAAATTACAAAAAATAGTCAAGTACAGCACTCGTCTCATAAACTAGGTAAGAATTTAGCGTTACTAACGTTGCTACACTATAAAGAGTGTTTTACTGACTAGCTAAACCCAGTTTGCTTAAACTGATCGTACACTGGACGAAATCTTACCGTTGTCTTTTTACAAATGGATTATGAAATTGTTGCAGAAATTGTTTTGCTGTGACGGAGGGCAAGTTTTATAAGGTTCGTTCATCGGGAAGGTTTTATATTAGACGAGGATGGTCTTGTTCTTCGGATTTTTTTTTTATTTATAAAAGGCCGAGCATTTGTATTTGCGCTCAGACTGTGTTGCACAGTGCACACGAACCAAAAGCTCTAAAGAAAACACAATACCCGATCCAAACGGAGGGACGTGTTATCTTTATCTTCCACACCGCCTATCTTGTACTGGCTTGCGGGGAGGTGCTGCCGCCTATCCCGTCTGACTTTGGGCGAAATGCGGGAGGGACGACCTGAACAGAGAAATACAAAAAGAAGCAGTACAGCGTCAGTGTAACTCCTTACGGGATAATATCCTCGTCGCATAAACAAGGTAAGAATTTCACGGTATGCATTTTGGTGAACCATAAAGCGTGCTTTACTGACTGGAGCGACGTCGAGTTAGCCTAAATGTATCGTGCATTGGACTAAATCTAGCAAGTTAGAATTATACGATTTGTTCTTCGGGAAGGTTTTATATTAGAGGAGGAATTAAGATCTTGCCCTTCGGACATTTTTTGTGATAAAAGGCCGAGCATTTGCATTTGCGCACAGTATTAGTCCACGAAACAAGAAATACCCATGTACAAATAACTTGCAATTATAATAGTTGGAGCTGTAACAAAGTGTTTTTCATACGGTGTTGTATAAATTAGCAGGAAATTAGAACACAAATTAAAACACGTACAGTAGATACAAGAAGAACAACGACAGTCACATGTTGAGTCGAAAGCTAAAGAATAAAAATGTGTCTTCAAAACGTTTTAAAAGTGGACAGAGAGGGGGCTTGCCTAACATTCAATGGAGAGTCAGGGAATGGACTCCGAGTGCAAGTTTCAGGCCATCTATCTCAAGAAAGAGCTTCTGATGCACCTCAAACGGGTACTGCAAATTTAGTAAGTTCAGCGCATAGTTAATTCCCATGAGCAGGAGACTGGCAACATTTCCACAACCTCATTTTCTTAAGCAACAATGGAAACAGAGGCATGGGATGTGTCTTCTTGTCCCTCACTTGCTTGGAAGACATAGAGTACGTGTGTCAAACTCAAGGCCCGGGGCCAGATCTGGCCCACAACCTAATTTTATGTTGCCCGCAAAGGGCAAATCATCTGCATCAACTTCCTGTTTCTAGCATATTTTCTTCACAACAACACTGAGATATGAGATATTGCCAATTATTTGTTACCAATCCTCCCCTTTTAAAATAAATTGAAAAATTGTTGAACAATTACTTACTAGCTTCTGATTTCAAAACTGGCTTTCCAATCAATTTATATGGGTTCACAGTCCCTCTGAGGGAAACCACAACTACGATGTGGCCCGTCCATAAAAATGAGTTTGACACCCCTGACATAGACCTTCAGTACTTGCTTGGCCTGGTCCTCTTTTGCTTGTTCTCTGCTGACTTCCTGAAAGAGCATATACATCCATGGTTAGGTGCATAATGTCCCAAATTTGTGTTTGCTTTTTATAGTTCTGAATATCGCTGTCTTCAGGCAGTATCCAAGAAGCTCCAGAATCTTCACCTTGCAGGAGACTTCCAATGGCACGTTTTTGCAATCATTAACACTGCATCATCCAAAGAGAGCAAACCATTTTCAACATTTGAGATTGGTCAGTAATATTTACAAGTAACACCCACTCGTGTGGATTGACCAATAGATTAGATCTAGAAAAACATGAAATTACTCAAATTATGACAACATGTTTCAGCCGGACACCAGTGATATGTGACAGTATTTGCAATCTGCATTACATGTTTATAACAGCATATATGAGAATCAAAAAATAAATAAAAAGGGCAATGAAAACGGAAATTAAAATAGAAACCTCAACCTCAAGGATAGGATTTTTGTAGAAATCTCAAAATCGAAACTTTGGACCTTCTGATTTATTTTGTCAATTACCCGAAAGTAACCTTTGCCAAATGCCAACCCTTTAGCCAGAGCAGGTCACATACTGGCAGCAATTAATTTATTTGAATATTGTGACAAATAAAAATGTTTGCTGCACAGTCTATGAGTTAATTGCAGCTTTAAAAACGTAATACTGTTGTAATTTACCTGGTAGTCCGTGATAAGTTCCTCTGCAGACTGTCCGAGGAATTTCATCAAGGAATGGATTATGCCCTCCCTTCCAGCTTCAACGTTTTGCTATTTAAAAAGACACAAGATGATTAAGTGTCTTAAATAAATAAAAGCTCACATATGCATTGCTTACATCCCAAAAAGTGCATCTCAACTTTAAATAAAAAAAATAGCAAGATATCCATAAGCTCTAACAGATCTTTTATTGTTTTATTCTGTTAATGCTTATGATGGACTTATCCAAAATAGTTTGATGCAAATTCTATTTGCAGTAATAAAACACAACCCTCTTACATGACTGAGTGAACTGAGCATAGGTCTTATTTCAGTGCCAGTAACTCGGCCTTTTTTTCCAAGTATCTCCTTCAATTCCAGGGTGTAAAGTTCCATCTTGGTTAGCCAGGTTCTCTCAAATTGAACATATGTAATTTGTTTGAACTCTTTCTTAATCTGAAACATTTTTCCCTCAATTAGAACATTTTCAAAATTAAGAAATCTAAATCACGATTTAAATTTTGATTAATCGTCCAGCACTAGAAGATACAGCAGCAGGTATTACTCCTCCTCTAAAATAATAAAGGCAGTACAATCATCACTTAATTTGACACAGAGTTTGGATTAATTGCTGGACTATGGTCTGATATTTGTCCCACTTGAAACTAAATCTGAATATTGGTTATTTGAATGTGAATATCTTAACTTTGATATTTGAATTGAAACCTGAATGTTTTGAATTGAACACTGAATTATTGAATTGAAAAACTGAATTCGAATTACATAAATTGTATATTTTTAATTTGATTCTGAATTTTTCGATCATAATGTTTTTGTTAAGAACTATATCCCAATAAACTTGAATGTAGGACTTTAAAATGCGTTTTTAATTCCTCAAAAAAAAGGTCTCCTCACCAAAAATTCAATACTGCATATGCTCAAATTCAGTTTACTAAGTAAAAATTCAAGACTCAGTGACAGACATACGGGAGCTTTAGGGTGCCTCAAGGATGTGCAATGGATTCCAATCACCTTCCACCTATCACATCAACCCCCCATCCTTCAGCAGATCCACTGGCTTCCAGTCAATCAACAAATCATTTTCAAAATTCTTCTATATATTTTCAAATCTATGGCTGGCGACCAGTTCAGGGTGTAGTGCGCCTTTCGCCCGTAGTCAGCTGGGATAGGCTCCAGCACCCTCCCGTGACCCTGTACCGGATAAGCGGTGTGGATAATGACATGACACATGACTTTCAAATCTCTTCACAACCTCGCCCCTCCCTACCTTTCAGACATCATCCATATTCCCACTCCATCCCGCGCTCTCCGGTCTTCATCCTCCTCACTCCACCCCTTGCCTGCCACCATGGGGGACAGAGCCTTCAGCGATTCGGTTCTCCAGCTCTGGAACTCTCTCCACCTGACCTCTGTAATTGCACCACCCTCCCTGTGTTTAAAACTAAACTCAAAACCAATCTGTTCCGCCTTAATTACTCTCTCCAATTCCAGATATGTCCCTCATCCACTTTATTGTATTTTATCCTGCTTGATTTACGTGTTGGTGTTTCTACCCGTATTTGTGTTTTTACTTTCGTATTTTACTCTGTACAGCGGCCTTGAGTGTCCTGAAAGATGCTTCCAAAAAAAAAAAAAAAATATATATATATATATATATATAAACACACACACACACACACACACACACACACACACACACACACACATATATATGTTGTTTGTTTTTTTTTCATGGTGGAAAAAAATTTAATCTAAATAACTCTAATGAATTTGTCTTTTATCATGGTGGTCTGTAGGATGAATTGGATCAAGAGCCTGCCAAGTGCACCATGGTGGTGTTTGTTGTCCGGGAGGAAGAGGATCTTCAGCCACCACATTACATCGGGGCAGTTATTGTAGGTGTGAAGGTTCTTTGTCAGTTGCCATCTCTTGCACATAGATGTGTGATGCTGTTTGGCCTCATCTCTCCACTAAACCTGTCTTACCTAAGTAAGTTAAAACACGCTTTTGATGCACCACAAAAAAATACTCATGGAGATAGAACCAAACAAATTGACACGAATAGTGTGCGGTTTGAGTGTCAAACTAAATATTTGATAGCCCAAAAAAAAAACATTTCAGAATGTCCTTTTTAACCGTTTGTAGGTTGTATTCAGAGAAAAAAACTACAGCATTTTTCTAAAACAAAATTACATCAATTTAATGTCTTTATTCCAAAGTAACAAATATATATATATATATATATATATATATATATATATATATATGTGTATATATATATATATACACAGACCAGTTGTCCTTTCATTTTACCATGAAGAGTCCTGAGACCTCTATGGCCCTGGTTAGACGACCACCCACCGCTGTGTTGTTGGGAATAAATGTGCAACATTGTTCACCGAACATAGCACAAACACCACCTCTCTCATCCAACAATACATCAACAGTCATCCTGTTTCGGAATGCCATTAGAGATTGGTTGATAGCCGTTCATGCACAGTTTCAAACCCACTTTGCGTCCAATTACCTAATTTTTGCACGTTGTGATGATGCAGTTGACCTGTCTGCGTTCTTTGTTCTTCGTTCGAGGACTCAAATCCTGTTACTTGATCTGTTAATTTACACTTACTTACTTACTTACACTAAGGAGAACACCGATGGCTTCCATGTATGTTGAATCATTTTTTTTTTTTTTTTTGCCGTGATACTCTGCTTTCTCTTTTTTAACGTCACCGATGTCCTGTCATGACATTGGACAGTTCACACAGTTTATTAACAAACAATATAAAACATACCATTTACGATCAATCAATTACATTTTGTGAAATGGCACTCTCCAGAAACTACCAATAATCTATAAGCAGGGCCTAGTTATGAAAAACACATACAGATATGCACTAAGTCTCAAAACCTTTTACATTTTTGGGTGATTTATCAAATGATCTATCATATCCACACCACCACCAGATTTCCCCTCTTGATAGTGATTGAAGTTTATTTCAACCACTATCAAAACCAGACACAGTGGTGGTGAAAAGATTCCTAACCGCTTAGCTCTGTCAGCAACATTAATGCTATTTAAATTTTCAAGAGCAACTATCATAGAAAACATGTTCATCTACATCAACTCTAGTCACAGGATACACGCTGACCCAATCCATACATGTATTATCAAGATAAGCATTAATATAATATCAATAATACAATTTCATTTGCTTATTTTGGATATCTCGTTGTCCAATTGCTATCTTTTCACGAAAGTACAGACTTTCTCCTGTAACTTTGTTCTGTGGACCAATAGTTGCCCACTTGAGTATTACTCATGGTTCCAACTCAAATCTATCAACATGTCGTCCAAGCTCCACAAATATGTCCCATCACTTTTTTTTTTTCAATTATCTGCTTGGTGTTTGCAAATCCATTTTGATTAGTAATTGGGATTCTTACTGTTGGTATTGTACTATAGTCACATCATAGTTTGTTTATGTAACTCTGGGTTGTTCCCACATATAACACAACAACAAAAATATCAGAATAAAATTGTATACATCCAACATAGAACAGCTGCTTTTAACCACTTCAGGGTCATTTTGTCTGAAATATCCCCTCTACTTAGTCTGGTGTCTTATGAAATAAGACCACCCTATCATCAGACTTCCGCTCATCTCCTTTGTAGGAGATTTCAACCAAAATGACCTTTTTACATGTGTCAAATGAACCAATGTTGACTCTTCTACTATATTTACAGCTGTGAGAGCTGTCAATAAAACTAAACATGGCATTCCCCCTTGGGTAATTACATATGTCTTATCTTCAAACTTCTTTCAAGCATCCAGTCTCCTGGCTCCACTAGTTTAGTGCCCTGCTAGGAGACAGAAAGATCCTCACCACTCTAAATTTGTGCCTGTCTTTGTTTTTCTAACACTTTTCACATGTAGTCAGCTAAAGTTGCTTCAGCATCTATTTCCCATTTGTTCTTAAATTTGAGGTATTCTATAAGGCCTTCCAAACAATGTTTTACAACGTCTCGGTCCTAAATACAATGAAATACAATACAGTGCAACTCTCTGTATATAACTCAAATTAACTCACATAAACACATTTACAGTAGATACCAGAAAAACAACAGAACAGCAACAGTCTCATGCTGAGTCAAAGGCCCGAATATTCATCTTCAAGCGAGGTTTAAAAGTGGACAGAGAGGCGACTCGCATAACATTCAATGGAAAGTCACAGTGCTTGTCGTTTTTACAAACAGTTTTACTAATTTCCATACACTGTGTCCACTGCCTCCCCGTTTCCTCAATGCATAGCCTTTTCACTTTTTTTTTTTTTGTTCATTCTTTTCACCAATCCAGAGCTTTGAGGGTGGTAAGCACAATTATCTTTCAAATCAACGTGAAACATTCCTATCTCTTTCACAAGTTAGTTAACAAAATGGGTACTATTATCACTGTTTATTATTTTCAGGAATACCATATCTCGGAATGATATCCTTACAAAGTACTTTTGCCACTGTCAATGCATCTGGATTTGTTGGTTAGAAAGAGTTCTAACCATTTCGAATTCACATCTATGATGACCAAACATTTATTTTATTTTTTTTCTTCACTTTGGTTTTTATCAAATAAGTCCATATGAATAATTTGAAATGGATATTGTGGTGTAGGAAAGCGTCCTCTGCGTGGACTCAAATTACCTTGTGAATTGTGTTTCGCACACGTTAAACATGCCCTACAAAAATGTTTCGAATAAGCATTAAAGCCGTAAGCCGTATAATAACGTAATATCTGATGCACCATTTCCCCTGTTGAGACATGTGTTATCCCATGACTCAATATAGCAGCCCATTTGTAAAGATTATTGTTTGGTCATACAGAGATCACGTAGCGATGTTACACCATTTTCCTCCAAAGCCTTTGTTTAACTTTGGGACTTCTATCACTAAAACGTGTATGTCCGCAACAGCTTCTTTAGCTGTATTGTCTGCAATGTGTATTCAAGGAAAACACTTATGCAATGTATGCGCTACACATTTTAAGACGACTATATGTGTAAATAGTAACACAATTTACTCTCTTTAGTTTACACGCTTTTGTTTAAGATACTAATTCTGTTGCATGAGCTGAGTAATTTGAGGAGTAACTGCTAAGTTCTTTTTCCCAGTGTCATTTGATACAACTACAGTATTTTATTTATTTATTTATTTATTTATTTCCATCTACAAATAGCACTTCTCCGTTTTCTGAAGGCGAATCTTTTTGATGCCTTTACTTTTGGTTACTTTTTTCTACTAACTCATAACAATCTAGTTTTGTACCATCCTCCTGACATAATAATGACAGCCGGGTTTAATGTTGTACATCTCTCTATAATCAGATGTGGTTTTGATAACAATGTATTCATACACTATAAATGTCCCGCCGGTGACAAAAACGTCATGTTCATCAGCAAAAGCAATGCAGAAACCGCACGTGGTACTCTCAAAACCAGAGGATGGAACAAAACTATGGTTGCACTTGTTTCTGCAATTTCCAGATTGTGGGACTAATAAAAGACCATCTTTATCTTAATCTTATATCTACAGCAATAGATACTGCATTAACTGTTCTCATGCAGTGCTTCAATGCACATTCTACGTTGTCTAGTTTGGAATAGAAGTATGCGATTGGTTTCATCTTATCTCCATGTTTCTACACTAAAACTAAGGCCTTTTGCATCTGGACAAAGGGTCAGTGCCATACTTAATACGAACACTTGTTTCCTTTCACAAAAGCTGAATATGCTTTATCAGTCCAGTGTAAGGACAATGTCATTTAGAGGTTTTCCTCATTCATCATTTTACTCAGTGGCACAGTAATTTCTGCATAATTTGGAACTCAGACTTTACAATAATTTGTTAATCTTAAGCATGTTAATTTTATTTTTATTTCCTATTTTTCTAACTTTATGACTCATTTTACTTCAACCAGTTCTACCTCAAAGTGAACAAGTACACATCAATGTTATTTGTAGTCTCTAATTTCTTCTCTGCTTTAATTCCTTGGATGTTAAGATGGCGGCGCGCATGGACGCAGCGGCTAACAGCTCCCCCTCACAGTGCTCCTTATTACTTTTTATTAGTGTTTGCTTGCTCTTATTGGCATCAACTGAGGCACAACATCGATATACCCGCCAGGACATCGTGAACATTGGATATCGATGCGAAATAACCATCACAGAGGAATTTTGCTATGATCGCAAAATTCCGAACGAACTGGCGAGGCTGCCCGGCTCACCGTGGCTGGTCATCGGGACCGGGAGGCGGCGCAGGCGACGCAGAGAGAGGAAGCAGAAGCGAGGCTGCAGGTCCGGTGTCTTGCAACGGCTGCGACGGCAGCCCCATAGGCAACCACTACCGAGTCTGCACCTCACCAACGCCAGATCCGTGGTCCACAAAATCGACGACCTGGGATTACAAATCCTGGGAAACCGCTATGTGCGCGATAGCAGTGTGATCGTCGTCACGGAAACCTGGCTGCACGCAGACGTCCCCGACGCTAGCATCCAGCTGGCCGGGCGCTCGCTACATCGCGCGGATCGGACGAGGGACACCGGTAAGAGGAGGGGCGGGGGGCTCTGTGTTTACGTGCATGAGAACTGGTGCGGCGATAGCACGATCGTCGAGAAGCACTCTTCCCCCAACATCGAGTTCATGTCCGTTAAATGCCGGCCTTATTTTCTCCCGAGGGAGCTAACGGTAGTGATTCTCACAGCTGTTTACATCCCTCCCGACGCTAGCACTAGCACGGCGCTCTCGCTACTCGCGTGCGTCATCAATAAACATCAGCGGGCGCACCCTGATGGCGGTCACATTGTAGCGGGAGACTTTAATAAGGCCAATTTAAAGACTGTACTCCCAGAGTTTCACCAGCATGTCAAGTGCCCGACGAGGGGAGACAACACTCTCGACCATGTGTACTCGAACATCAAGCACGCATACAGAGCCCTCCCACTCGCCCCCCTCGGCCAGTCAGACCACCTGTCCTTGCAGCTCGCACCTGCGTACACCCCTCTCAGGCGCAGATTCAGGCCTACCACAATGACTGTGAAAACCTGGCGTGACGACGCCATGAGTGAATTACAGGACTGCTTTCATGACACAAACTGGGACCTCTTTGATCATCAGGACCTTGATGTCTACACGCATTGTGTACTGGACTACATCAAGTTCTGCATGGAAACTGTGTCCCAACAAAAGACTATACGGACCTTCCCAAATGCGAAGCCCTGGATGTCCAGCAGGGTTCGCGCTCTCCTCAAGGCCCGTGACGCTGCCTTCAGGTCAGGCGACAAAGCCCAGTACAGGGTGGCTCGTGCTGACCTGAGCAAAGGCATCAAGCTAGCAAAGGCAACCTACAAGGGGAGGCTGGAGGCCCACCTTGCCAGTAACAGACCACGGGAGGTGTGGCAGGGTCTACGGAGCATCACCAACTTCCGTGGCAGCAGCACGACCTCTGTAGACCCGAGTGCATCGCTGGCAGAGGAGCTTAACTGCTTCTTCGCTCGCTTTGACTCGCCCCAACCATCACACCCCCGCGCTTCAAGCTCCAACTCCCCCCCACTCATCGTAGAGGAACACGGTCAACCCCAGGAAAAGCTACTGGACCCGACGGAATACCAGGCAAGGTCCTCAGAGCATGTGCCCACCAACTGTCACATGTTTTCTGCAGGATCTTCAACCGCTCCCTGGCTCAGGCAGTCATCCCCTCCTGCTTGAAAACCTCCACCATTATTCCTGTCCCCAAAAAGTCACCAGCCGTCCACCTGAATGACTACCGTCCTGTTGCTCTCACACCAGTCATTATGAAGTGCTTCGAGAGGCTGGTTCTCCAGCACATCAGGGACTGCCTTCCTCCCACTCTGGACCCCTACCAGTTTGCATACCGGGCTAACAGATCCACTGAGGACGCCATCGACACTGCTCTGCATGTTGTACTGGGCCACCTGGAACAACAGCGGAGCTATGCAAGGATGCTCTTTGTGGACTACAGCTCGGCATTCAACACGATCATCCCAGACATCCTCGTCGCCAAACTGGACACTCTCGGCCTCCCTGCCCTCACACGCATCTGGATTAAGGACTTTCTGACCAACAGACCCCAGACTGTGTTGCTCGGCCCCTACACGTCCTCCACCCTCATGCTGAGCACCGGTTCCCCCCAAGGATGCGTGCTGAGCCCTCTCCTGTACGCCCTCTACACCTACGACTGCAGCCCGGCCCACGGCAACAACACCATCGTCAAGTTTGCTGACGACACGACAGTGGTCGGTCTGATCTCGGAAGGTTACGAGACAGCCTACAGAGAGGAGGTAAAGAGACTGACAACTTGGTGCAAGGACAACAGACTGCACCTTAACTCTGCTAAAACAAAGGAGATTGTCGTCGACTTCAGGAGGAACAAGACGCTGCCGCCCCCCCTCTGCATCGAAGGCGTGTGTGTGGAGAGGGTCCACACGTTCAAGTTCCTGGGAGTACAGATCTCCGATGACCTTTCTTGGAGTCACAACACCACAGCAGTGGTAAAGAAGGTCCGCCAACGTCTGCACTTCCTGAGAGTCCTCAGGAAATTCAACCTGGACAGGAAGCTGCTGCTGGCCTTCTACCACTCGTCCATCGAGAGCCTGCTGACGTACTCTGTCTCCACCTGGTACAGCGGCTGCACTGAGGCGGACAGAGTGAGGCTCCAGAGGACAGTCAAAACAGCGCAAAGGATTATTGGCTGCCCTCTCCCCTCGCTGTCGGACATCTACACCGCCCGGTGCCTCAGAAGGGCTCTCAACATCGTCAAAGACAATACCCACCCAAACTCACACCTGTTCGACCTGTTGCCCTCTGGCAGGCGCTACAGATGCATCAAATCAAGGACCAATAGACTGAGAAACAGTTTCTTTCCGAGAGCCATCTCCATACTGAACTCTCACACACACACGAGACCACCCTAACCTTGCAAAACAGCATTGTGATGTGTTTCTATATGCCCTATTCAGTCTTATTTATTTATCTAATTTATATATTTGTCTGTATTATTGTTGTATTGCACTGGAGAGGGGAGCCCTCTAATCTCGTTGCACACTTGAGTACAATGACAATAAAGGGATTTCTATTTCTATTTCTATTTCTATTTCTAATGTAAATACTAGCCCTTCTTATCAAATTACCATCTTTTTTTTCCGTGTCATTTCCATCTGTGCATTTCATTCCAGTTACTAACTACAGTTACCTTAATAGAAAGATCATCAACTGAAGTATGAAACATAACATATTTATTTCTTCAAATCATCCTTACAGCAGAACCTAATTCTTATCCTTATTCATTTGTTCAAGTCACACCTTCTTCAATCACCAAACTCTCTCTCTGACTTCCTCCCCCTACTTGGGAACGAGCATCTAACTTCAAAGAGCTGTTAACTCTTTGTTACAGCACACTCATGAGTTACGATTACACCAATACCCATTGCCCTCTGTCAAACTTTCCTCACTCCTTTTTTTTTTTTAATTTTCCAAATTCACTGTAGCCTTACCAAAGCCACTCAAAACTATCAAGGTATCAAATCAAAAACTACAAAATCAGGAAACACCTATGCTCCTACAAGGGTTTCTCATGCTCACTTCTTCATTCAATTAAGATTTCACAACACCTACTCCTCTCTTTCTGAAAAAGACACAAGTATACAATTAAGTAAAACCCATCATCAGAATGATATACCTTGTCTGTCGGATCATGTAAGTATAAATTGTGCCATCAATAATCTTTTTCTGTAAATTAATCACATCCCCACAACTTGGGCTCTCATTGTTCTGTAAAAGTAAACCTAATTTCAATTCATGCAACCAACTCAGTGTCCTTCTGGGTCCCTCAACCACACAGGTTCTAATTCTTTTACTCTAGACAGTTTTCCACTTGCAAATCTGACTATGACACATTTCTCTTGCTCTATCATTTGGAATTAATTTATTACAAGCAATCCTACATGCACCAGTGTCACATAAAAAGGTAATTGGTGACCCATTTACCAATAAGGTTATTTCAGCTCAGTTATTTCATCAAAGGCCAATATCTCTTGTAAATTTAGGAGGACCTCTTCATCTAGAAACTCATCTGTTCCTTGATCAGCCTCTAAATCCTGTTTAGATGCTTCCTATCCTAGTCATGCTGAAGGTTGCTTTTTCTCAGGGCAATCTCTTGCTATATGGCCTTCTTTACCACAACGCCAGCAGCCTGATGTATTTTGCCTGTTTGCTCCTCTTCCTATTCTTCCTCCTCTCTGTCGTCTGCCCCTTTGTCCTCTAAAGCTACCTAGGCCCTTTCCACCTCGATAAAAGACCTCCTGTCCTACCTGTCCTACCTGACCTGTCCTGTCTATAGACCTCTGCTTCTTTTTATTTTCTATCTTCTCAGCATGGAGGGCGTGATTTACATACTCCTCCAGGGTACCTGTTGGCAGGCAAAGGAAATGTTTATTTACCCACTTATGAATTACCTCTCTTGAGCCTGCATGTAAAGCATTCTTCAACTGCTGTTGAAATGGCCCATTTACATTACCATTTTCCTGTAGCCCGCTGTGATTTTTAAACACAGCTGTCATTCTCACTTTGTGTTGCTCAAAAGTCTCATCATCCTTTTGTTTTACTCTTCCTATTTCAGTGTAATTTGCTCTATCTGACTTTTCGCATTCCTTTCCTTTGCTTATTTTGTTTTCATTCTCTTTTTGTTTCCTGTATCCCTCTTCTCTTTTTAAGGCTACCCTCATCCAATATTCTGTTTCCTCAAAGCCATTTTTCTTCATCTTTTTGGGGTCTTTTTCGTCTTTCCTATGATTGATCCCTGCAATGCGGCTATTTTTTGTGTATTTAACTGACCATTAAAGCCATGTTCAGTTATCCATGTATCTAAATACTGAGTTTTATCAGGATCCTGTTTTTCGATGAACTTCCAATCTCTACACTGCAGCGTATCCCTGGGTTTTATTTTACTACCTAATATCCCCATTTTAGAAAATTTGGACCAGTTTGTCAACACCTAAGGTGTTCTAAAAACTGGTTTCTCATCAGTAGGACAGCAACTCAAATTTCCTGTTGTGGTAATTCTCAATTCAACCTTTTCAGGTGGAGAATTATTGCCTTTGCATCCACACCAGTCTGCTGTGTACAACCCTACTGTATTACATCGGATAAAATACCAAGTGGTATTTGTAATCCCCAATCACACCGTTCACTCACTTTACATACGGTTTGCGCAAACATTCACACACGGAATTTAAGTGTACACACAGACTCCGCCGTCCTACTTTCTCCACGGAATTTCTCGGACTCCGCCGTCATATACCTGCCATTGACTAGTATTCACAGGGTTTTTTTATTTCTCACTCCACTGTCCTTCATGGACCTGCCATCGACTAGTATGCACAGGATTTCTTATCTATACACAATTTCTTTCTCTTTTCTCTATCTTTCTTTCTTTCTCTTTTCTTATTTCATCTCTACTTCATGTCTTTCTTTGCTTTTTTTTCTTTTTTATGTTTTATTTTTATTTATTTATTCTTAATGCTCATTTATTTATTCTGAACACTTATTTATTTATTCTTAACGCGCAATGACCTCCAGTCAGTCACTTCCCCCCTAAAAAAAAATATCTCACCACTGTTGTCTTCCCTCCATTGGATCGCCGTCAACCGTCAGATCCCAGCTGGTGGGGTGAGGTCCAGTCCTGGAAAAGGATTTTTAGGCTCTCTCTAGTGAGCCTGCCATGGCCATGGTCTTTCTGGAGTTCACCACACCCGCTGGAATCCTCAGGTATCTTGGCTTCCCGCTCGAAGGACCAAAATAATGTCAGGTTCAATCACCTAAGCATTCACTGAACAAAGGCAAAATGAATGAAAGGAAGACAAGAGTTGATCTTTTACTCGCGAGGAGAACGAACGGAGGTGTGCTCAGTTACATCTCCAACTTCGTTCTGGAGCACACTCCGCCGAGCCCTCTATTTTATTTGGGAAGTCCCTAAACAATACAATGTATTTGCACTAAGGAACGAAGGGGGGAGCACCAGCAGGAACATGTAAACATTTCAGACACAAGAGGAAAGACAGACATCAATGGCAGTCATTTACTGATTGAAAAGGCAGATATGCCTTTTAGTGCTCTGGCACTAAAGTCTCAGTCCTTTTGGTTCAGAGGTGTGTCTCGGCACACCTCCTTTGATGTTGTAGACGTTGATCCTGTCTTCAGGCATCCGCTTCTCTTGAAGTCTTCTCATCCATATGGTCAAACATAGGTCACACTGTGGAACAATTCTTTTGCAATACTAATAGAGTAAAATATGGGATAAAATATATCTTCAACCTAACAATAGTGTAAACTGACATACTGAAGACTGGACAGTCATTAATTTGATTGTCCAGTCTTTCCCTCATGAGATAATGCTTCACTTAGAAAATGTGTACAGCGCGAGCTGAAAATGCATTTGCAGTACTAAACTACCACATTTCTATAACAGCTTAATTCAACGTTTCCAATGTAAATTTCTTCCTTTATATAGTGTAAACTGACATACTGAAGACTGGACAGTCATTAATTTGATTGTCCAGTATTTCCCTTATGAGATATTGCCTCACTTTGCAAATGTGCACAGCGCAAGCTGAAAATGCATTTGCAGCACAATAAAAACCCAAACTTCTATAACAGCTAAACCAAACGTTTCCAATGAAAGATTCCACCTTTATATCGTGGAAAAAGACATCCTGAAGCCTGGACAGTCATTAATTTGATTGTCCAGTATTTCCCTTATGAGATAATGCCTCACATAGCAGAATCATAAAAACATGGACGTGATGGTAAACTGTCCATTGTGCCGATAGATGGTATTCTCATGAGGTTAGGCTTGCTATGGAGAGTGGCATGGGGGTTGTGTCTCATGGTTGGAATGGGAAAGATGTCAATTTGGGACACATCGTCAGTAGTGTTCCATCAAATCACTGGGTGTTTCGGCCTTTATCACTAGACACCCTCATCGATGGTGGCCAGCGGCCGGTTGATCACGCCCGCGCTTATGTCCCATGCCCAATTAACTGTGGTGGATGGTTCTGCCCTGGGTACTCAAGTGGGATGACGCAGATTAGTGGTGGGATGGGGAGGGGGGACGGGGGTCATGTTGCTGATCTATGAGCCCAGTAGGGGTCCTTCCTCTTCATCCAGATCCACTGGCTGCTTCTTTCAGCCGCTTTAGAGAGCGATCTGACTGTGTGCCGCAGAGCCTGTCCATGGATTCCCAGGTCTTTCAGCAGCTTGATGGTTGATGAGGCCAGAAACCCTCTGCATCCAACTTCGACGGGATAGACCTTGGCTTTCCACCCTCGTTGTTGTGCGTCCGCCGCCAGTTCAGTGTAGCGCAACTTCTTACGCTCATAGGCCTCTTCAACTGCATTTTCCCACGGGACTGTGAGCTCTGCAATGTAGACAGTCTTCAATGAATGGGACCACAGCACTAAGTCTGGCCTTAGGGTGGTGGTTGCAATCTCTGCTGGGAAGATTAGTTGCTGACCTATATCGACCAGCATCTTCCAATCCCGAGCCTTGGTTAGCTGACCAACTTCTGGCTTGAGAAAAGGATGGTTGGGCTTTTCCTGTCCCTCTCGGACAAATTTTGGTGCTGTAATGGTAGTGGTGGCTCTTAAGGGCAAGGAGTTGATGGTAGTTCTCCTGCTTTCAAGCACTGCTGCCAAGCTCTTGAGGACCTGGTTGTGCCTCCAGGTATAGCGGCCTTGTGTGAGGCTGGTCTTACAACCAGTCAGGATGTGTTTGAGAGTTGCTGGTGTTGGGCAGAGGGCACAGGTTGGATCTTCGCCATACCACTGGTGGAGGTTTTTTGGGGATGGCAGCACGTCATTGGTAGCTCTGATGATGAAGCTGATGTTGCTAGCTTCCATCTCCCAGAGATCCCTCCAGCCAAGCTTTCTTTTCTCCAGGCCTTCCCACCTCATCCACTGTCCCTGCTTGGCAAGCGAGACAGCCTTTGCAGACCTTTCAGCCTCTTCCTGGCGGCGCACCTCCTCCACGACCATTTTTTTCCTCTCTGCGGTTGAGGCCTTACACCAAGTTGGTTTGCTTGCTGTAAGGCCAAAGCCTCCTCTTCCCCTCTGGACGTGTCCCACAATATCGCTGTGCCTCAGGGCTGCTGTGGCATGCTGCACTGCACTGGATGGTGTCCATTTCCGTGCAGTTGACAGGGGTGGTGCCGTTTCACTGATGGTCCGGTCTCTGGAGTCCGTCAGCGTCATCTGTAGTCTCACTTTAGAGCACTTGTATTCTTCAGTGAGACTTGTGATGGGCAGTTCGAGGACTCCTTTGCCATAGAGGCTGATGTTATTCAGACAGCGTGGGACACCAAGCCACTGTTTCACATATACTGTGATGGCTCGCTCCATCTTCTCCACAGTTGTTAGTGGGACCTCGTAGACAGTGAGTGGCCACATCACGAGAGGGAGAAGCCCAAATTGCAGACACCAGAGCTTGAGCTTCCCTGGTAGTGGAGTCTTGTTGATGTTGTTCAGGTCGTTGATGATATCCTGTCTTAGCTGCTGCACCTGGTTTTTATCCTTAAGACTTGAGTCATACCATCTGCCCAGGCTTTTGACAGGTTGTTCTGCCACCGTTGGTATTGGTTCGTCACCAATGCAGAACTTCACGTCTTTTAGCTCTCCCTTGATTATCGAGATGCTACGTGACTTGTTCGGCTTGATTTTCATCCGGGCCCAGCTGATGTTTTCCTGCAGCTTACCAAGTAGCCGCCTGGTGCAAGCTGCAGTGGTGGTCAGAGTGGTCATGTCGTCCATATATACTCGGACGGTGGAAGGCGGATCCCGTTCCTGGTTCGCTCACCCCGCCACCCATTTTGAGGCCCTGATGATGACCTCCATGGCCATTGTAAAGGCCAGGGGTGAGATCGTGCAACCTGCCATGATGCCTACTTCTACTTGCTGCCATGATGTTTTGAAGTCGGGTGTTGTGAAGCACAGCTGCAGGTCTTCAAAGTAGAATTTTACCAAGGTAGTGATGGATGTTGGAACGCGGAAGAAGTTGAAGGACTCCCAGAGAAGGCTATGCGGAACTGAACCAAAGGCATTGGCTAGGTCGAGAAAGATGACATGAAGATCCCCTTTGTTCTTCTTCGCTGCTTGAATCTGATGCCAGATCATACTGGTGTGCTCCAAGCAGCCAGAGAATCCAGAAATTCCAGCCTTTTGTACGGATGTGTCAATGTACTCGTTTTTTCTCCAGGTAGGTGGTGTGTGTCAAGACGCTGAAAAAGATTTTCCCTTCAACGTTGAGAAGGCTGATTGGCCGAAATTGAC
This sequence comes from Idiotropiscis lumnitzeri, assembly GCF_059441095.1. Taxonomy (NCBI): domain Eukaryota; kingdom Metazoa; phylum Chordata; class Actinopteri; order Syngnathiformes; family Syngnathidae; genus Idiotropiscis; species Idiotropiscis lumnitzeri. The sequence goes on from NW_028283621.1 coordinate 48,324, forward strand.
TGATATCTGCGTCCTTCTCTTTTGGAATTAGTACACCTCCAGCCCTTCGCCATGCCTTTGGTATTATCCCCTTCTGCCAGACGATTCTCATTAGCCTCCAAAGATAGCGTAGGACATCTGGTGAGTTCTTGTAGAGCTTATATGACACTCCATTTGGTCCTGGTGCAGATCCTGATCTTGCACGCCCACCATGTTCTCCACTTCTTTCCATTTTGGAGGGCCGGTCTCGATGTTGACCTCTGGTGGTCGAATGGGGGGGATATCATGTGGGATGGCTAGCTGTTCATGCCTTTTCGTGTCTTGGTAGACCTTTTCCAGGTGCTCTTCAAGTTCCTTCTTTGAAGTTTGCAGGAACCCGCTTTTGTCCTTAGCGAAGAGATCTTTGACAAACTTGAAGGGATTTTTATAGAACAGGGTTCTTGTGTGTTCCTTCTTCCTGCGAAGTTTCCTCAAGTTCTCTGCTCTTCGTAAGGTTTTCAACCGGAGCTTGATGTCCCCATGGAGCAGCATGAGACCTTCTCTCTCTGGATCAGAGGCTTTTCTCCACTGTTTCCGCAGGTCCCTTCTTTCCCTGATCAGTCTCTCTATCTCTTGTTGCCTCCTAGGTTTGGTTGGTGGTGGTATTTTGTTGGTGGTTTTCCAGCTGTTCACTCCAAAGCGCTCCTCTCCATAGTGGTAGATGATGTCACCGATGTGTTCCAGCTTTCTCTCTGCAGTGCCCACTTGTTGCTCCAACATTTTCACCAGGTCGTTATTGACGGTTTCCCACTCTCTCTTCTCAATAGTTTTGGGCCACCTCACACTCTGTCTGTGCCCTTTGATCTTGTTCTCTTTGGGAGGTCTCTGTGGCTGAGTGGGTTCTACCTCCTGCAATTCTGTGTTTATAATACCCTCCTCAGTGACAGGGGGGCTGATGCTCTGCGAACTTTGGGTTTTTTCCCGTCGCTGTGCTTCACTCGACTGATTTGACGCATTACTTCGTAAGAAGTATTGGTCAATGCGAGGCCCTTGACTCGGCTTTCCCAAACACCGCTTCTTTCCTTGGTGGATCTTCAACCCTGTAACTGATGTTACTTTTGCCCAGCCACAGGTGCAGACCTGAAGTGAGTGTCCTGCTGCCATTGTCTCATGCACCGTGTTCTTGCTCGTAGTCATGTTTGTTCCTAGGTCTGTAACCGTGTGGTCAGTCATTGAGCCATCTTGCGCCCCCGCTCTCGCAGGCTGTAGGGGTGTCATTCTTTGTAGACTTTCTGTAGCACTTGGCGGGTGTCTCCAACAAACTGAACACAGTGTCAGAGACTGCCAGCATGGGTAGCTAGCCCATGTCAGCCCCAGTGGGGTCTATTCCCTCCTGTCAGCAGTCTCTCCAGGCTGTCACACAGACTTTTTCTAAGTGTTGCTGTATCTCATGAAGGAAATACTGGACAAAGAAATTAATGACTTCCCAGGCTTCAGGATGCATTTTTACACTATATAAATGTGGAAATTTACATTGGAAACGTTTGGTTTAGCTGTTAATGAAGTTTCGTTTTTTTAGTGCTGCAAATTCATTGTCTGCTGGCGCTGTACACATTTTCTAAGTGTTGCAATATCTCATGAAGGAAATACTGGACAATCAAATTAATGACTTCCCAGGCTTCAGGATGCCTTTTTACACTATATAAATGTGGAAATTTACATTGGAAACGTTTGGTTTAGCTGTTAATGAAGTTTCGTTTTTTTAGTGCTGCAAATTCATTGTCTGCTGGCGCTGTACACTTTTTCTAAGTGTTGCAATATCTCATGAAGGAAATACTGGACAATCAAATTAATGACTTTCCAGGCTTCAGGATGCCTTTCTACACTATATAAAGGTGGAAATTTACATTGGAAACGTTTGGTTTAGCTGTTATAAAAGTTTGTTTTTTTAGTGCTGTAAATGCATTCTCAGCTCGCGCTGTACACATTTGCTATGTGAGGCATTATCTCATAAGGGAAATACTGGACAATCAAATTAATGACTTCCCAGGCTTCAGGATGCCTTTTTACACTATATAAAGGTGGAAATTTACATTGGAAACGTTTGGTTTAGCTGTTATAAAAGTTTGGTTTTTTAGTGCTGTAAATGCATTTTCAGCTCGCGCTGTACACATTTGCTATGTGAGGCATTATCTCAAAAGGGAAATACTGGACAATCAAATTAATGACTTCCCAGGCTTCAGGATGCCTTTTTACACTATATAAAGGTGGAAATTTACATTGGAAACGTTTGGTTTAGCTGTTATAAAAGTTTGGTTTTTTAGTGCTGTAAATGCATTTTCAGCTCGCGCTGTACACATTTGCTATGGTGAGGCATTATCTCATAAGGGAAATACTGGACAATCAAATTAATGACTTCCCAGGCTTCAGGATGTCTTTTTACACTATATAAAGGTGGAAATTTACATTGGAAACGTTTGGTTTAGCTGTTATAAAAGTTTGTTTTTTTTGTGCTGTAAATGCATTTTCAGCTCACGCTGTACACATTTGCTATGAGAGGCATTATCTCATAAGGGAAATATTGGACAATCAAATTAATGACTGCCCAGGCTTCAGGATGCCTTTCTACACTATATAAAGGTGGAAATTTACATTGGAAACGTTTGGTTTAGCTGTTAATGAAGTTTCGTTTTTTTAGTGCTGCAAATTCATTGTCTGCTGGCGCTGTACACTTTTTCTAAGTGTTGCAATATCTCATGAAGGAAATACTGGACAATCAAATTAATGACTTTCCAGGCTTCAGGATGCCTTTCTACACTATATAAAGGTGGAAATTTACATTGGAAACGTTTGGTTTAGCTGTTATAAAAGTTTGGTTTTTTAGTGCTGTAAATGCATTTTCAGCTCGCGCTGTACACATTTGCTATGAGAGGCATTATCTCATAAGGGAAATATTGGACAATCAAATTAATGACTGCCCAGGCTTCAGGATGTCTTTTTACACTATATAAAGGTGAAAATTTACATTGGAAACGTTTAGTTTAGCTGTTATAAAAGTTTGTTTTTTTAGTGCTGTAAATGCATTTTCAGCTCGCGCTGTACACATTTGCTATGTGAGGCATTATCTCATAAGGGAAATACTGGACAATCAAATTAATGACTTCCCAGGCTTCAGGATGCCTTTTTACACTATATAAATGTGGAAATTTACATTGGAAACGTTTGGTTTAGCTGGAAATGAAGTTTTGTTTTTTTAGTGCTGCAAATTCATTGTCTGCTGGCGCTGTACACTTTTTCTAAGTGTTGCAATATCTCATGAAGGAAATACTGGACAATCAAATTCATGACTTTCCAGGCTTCAGGATGCCTTTCTACACTATATAAAGGTGGAAATTTACATTGGACACGTTTGGTTTAGCTGTTATAAAAGTTTGGTTTTTTAGTGCTGTAAATGCATTTTCAGCTCGCGCTGTACACATTTGCTATGTGAGGCATTATCTCATAAGGGAAATACTGGACAATCAAATTAATGACTTCCCAGGCTTCAGGATGCCTTTTTACACTATATAAATGTGGAAATTTACATTGGAAACGTTTGGTTTAGCTGTTATAAAAGTTTGGTTTTTTAGTGCTGTAAATGCATTTTCAGCTCGCGCTGTACTCATTTGCTATGTGAGGCATTATCTCATAAGGGAAATACTGGACAATCAAATTAATGACTTCCCAGGGTTCAGGATGCCTTTTTACACTATATAAATGTGGAAATTTACATTGGAAACGTTTGGTTTAGCTGTTAATGAAGTTTCGTTTTTTTAGTGCTGAAAATTCATTGTCTGCTGGCGCTGTACACTTTTTCTAAGTGTTGCAATATCTCATGAAGGAAATACTGGACAATCAAATTAATGACTTTCCAGGCTTCAGGATGCCTTTCTACACTATATAAAGGTGGAAATTTACATTGGAAACGTTTGGTTTAGCTGTTATAAAAGTTTGGTTTTTTAGTGCTGTAAATGCTATGTGAGGCATTATCTCATAAGGGAAATATTGGACAATCAAATTAATGACTGCCCAGGCTTCAGGATGTCTTTTTTACACTATATAAAGGTGGAAATTTACATTGGAAACGTTTAGTTTAGCTGTTATAAAAGTTAGTTTTTTTAGTGCTGTAAATGCATTTTCAGCTCGCGCTGTACACATTTGCTATGTGAGGCATTATCTCATAAGGGAAATACTGGACAATCAAATTAATGACTTCCCAGGCTTCAGGATGCCTTTTTACACTATATAAATGTGGAAATTTACATTGGAAACGTTTGGTTTAGCTGTTAATGAAGTTTCGTTTTTTTAGTGCTGCAAATTCATTGTCTGCTGGCGCTGTACACTTTTTCTAAGTGTTGCAATATCTCATGAAGGAAATACTGGACAATCAAATTAATGACTTCCCAGGCTTCAGGATGCCTTTTTACACTATATAAATGTGGAAATTTACATTGGAAACGTTTGGTTTAGCTGTTAATGAAGTTTCGTTTTTTTAGTGCTGCAAATTCATTGTCTGCTGTCGCTGTACACTTTTTCTAAGTGTTGCAATATCTCATGAAGGAAATACTGGACAATCAAATTAATGACTTTCCAGGCTTCAGGATGCCTTTTTACACTATATAAAGGTGTAAATTTACATTGGAAACGTTTGGTTTAGCTGTTATAAACGTTTGTTTTTTTAGTGCTGTAAATGCATTTTCAGCTCGCGCTGTACACATTTGCTATGTGAGGCATTATCCCATAAGGGAAATACTGGACAATCAAATTAATGACTTACCAGGCTTCAGGAGACCTTTTTACACTATATAGAGGTGGAAATTTACATTGGAAACGTTTAGTTTAGCTGTTATAAAAGTTTGTTTTTTTAGTGCTGTAAATGCATTTTCAGCTCGCGCTGTACACATTTGCTATGTGAGGCATTATCTCATAAGGGAAATAATGGACAATCAAATTAATGACTTCCCAGGCTTCAGGATGCCTTTTTACACTATATAAATGTGGAAATTTACATTGGAAACGTTTGGTTTAGCTGTTAATGAAGTTTCGTTTTTTTAGTGCTGCAAATTCATTGTCTGCTGGCGCTGTACACTTTTTCTAAGTGTTGCATTTTCTCATGAAGGAAATACTGGACAATCAAATTAATGACTTTCCAGGCTTCAGGATGCCTTTTTACACTATATAAAGGTGGAAATTTACATTGTAAACGTTTGGTTTAGCTGTTATAAAAGTTTGTTTTTTTAGTGCTGTAAATGCATTTTCAGCTCGCGCTGTACACATTTGCTATGTGAGACATTATCTCATAATGGAAATGCTGGACAATCAAATTAATGACTTCCCAGGCTTCAGGAGACCTTTTTACACTATATAATTGTGGAAATTTACATTGGAAACGTTTGGTTTAGCTGTTATAAAAGTTTGGTTTTTTAGTGCTGTAAATGCATTTTCAGCTCGCGCTGTACACATTTGCTATGAGAGGCATTATCTCATAAGGAAAATATTGGACAATCAAATTAATGACTGCCCAGGCTTCAGGATATCTTTTTACACTATATAAAGGTGGAAATTTACATTGGAAACGTTTGGTTTAGCTGTTAATGAAGTTTCGTTTTTTTAGTGCTGCAAATTCATTGTCTGCTGGCGCTGTACACTTTTTCTAAGTGTTGCAATATCTCATGAAGGAAATACTGGACAATCAAATTAATGACTTTCCAGGCTTCAGGATGCCTTTCTACACTATATAAAGGTGGAAATTTACATTGGAAACGTTTGGTTTAGCTGTTATAAAAGTTTGGTTTTTTAGTGCTGTAAATGCATTTTCAGCTCGCGCTGTACACATTTGCTATGAGAGGCATTATCTCATAAGGGAAATATTGGACAATCAAATTAATGACTGCCCAGGCTTCAGGATGTCTTTTTACACTATATAAAGGTGAAAATTTACATTGGAAACGTTTAGTTTAGCTGTTATAAAAGTTTGTTTTTTTAGTGCTGCAAATTCATTGTCTGCTGGCGCTGTACACTTTTTCTAAGTGTTGCAATATCTCATGAAGGAAATACTGGACAATCAAATTCATGACTTTCCAGGCTTCAGGATGCCTTTCTACACTATATAAAGGTGGAAATTTACATTGGACACGTTTGGTTTAGCTGTTATAAAAGTTTGGTTTTTTAGTGCTGTAAATGCATTTTCAGCTCGCGCTGTACACATTTGCTATGTGAGGCATTATCTCATAAGGGAAATACTGGACAATCAAATTAATGACTTCCCAGGCTTCAGGATGCCTTTTTACACTATATAAATGTGGAAATTTACATTGGAAACGTTTGGTTTAGCTGTTATAAAAGTTTGTTTTTTTCGTGCTGTAAATGCATTTTCAGCTCGCACTGTACACATTTGCTATGTGAGGCATTATCTCATAAGGGAAATACTGGACAATCAAATTAATGACTTCCCAGGCTTCAGGATGCCTTTTTACACTATATAAAGGTGGAAATGTACATTGGAAACGTTTGGTTTAGCTGTTATAAAAGTTTGGTTTTTTAGTGCTGTAAATGCATTTTCAGCTCGCGCTGTACTCATTTGCTATGTGAGGCATTATCTCATAAGGGAAATACTGGACAATCAAATTAATGACTTCCCAGGGTTCAGGATGCCTTTTTACACTATATAAATGTGGAAATTTACATTGGAAACGTTTGGTTTAGCTGTTAATGAAGTTTCGTTTTTTTAGTGCTGAAAATTCATTGTCTGCTGGCGCTGTACACTTTTTCTAAGTGTTGCAATATCTCATGAAGGAAATACTGGACAATCAAATTAATGACTTTCCAGGCTTCAGGATGCCTTTCTACACTATATAAAGGTGGAAATTTACATTGGAAACGTTTGGTTTAGCTGTTATAAAAGTTTGGTTTTTTAGTGCTGTAAATGCTATGTGAGGCATTATCTCATAAGGGAAATATTGGACAATCAAATTAATGACTGCCCAGGCTTCAGGATGTCTTTTTTACACTATATAAAGGTGGAAATTTACATTGGAAACGTTTAGTTTAGCTGTTATAAAAGTTAGTTTTTTTAGTGCTGTAAATGCATTTTCAGCTCGCGCTGTACACATTTGCTATGTGAGGCATTATCTCATAAGGGAAATACTGGACAATCAAATTAATGACTTCCCAGGCTTCAGGATGCCTTTTTACACTATATAAATGTGGAAATTTACATTGGAAACGTTTGGTTTAGCTGTTAATGAAGTTTCGTTTTTTTAGTGCTGCAAATTCATTGTCTGCTGGCGCTGTACACTTTTTCTAAGTGTTGCAATATCTCATGAAGGAAATACTGGACAATCAAATTAATGACTTCCCAGGCTTCAGGATGCCTTTTTACACTATATAAATGTGGAAATTTACATTGGAAACGTTTGGTTTAGCTGTTAATGAAGTTTCGTTTTTTTAGTGCTGCAAATTCATTGTCTGCTGTCGCTGTACACTTTTTCTAAGTGTTGCAATATCTCATGAAGGAAATACTGGACAATCAAATTAATGACTTTCCAGGCTTCAGGATGCCTTTTTACACTATATAAAGGTGTAAATTTACATTGGAAACGTTTGGTTTAGCTGTTATAAACGTTTGTTTTTTTAGTGCTGTAAATGCATTTTCAGCTCGCGCTGTACACATTTGCTATGTGAGGCATTATCCCATAAGGGAAATACTGGACAATCAAATTAATGACTTACCAGGCTTCAGGAGACCTTTTTACACTATATAGAGGTGGAAATTTACATTGGAAACGTTTAGTTTAGCTGTTATAAAAGTTTGTTTTTTTAGTGCTGTAAATGCATTTTCAGCTCGCGCTGTACACATTTGCTATGTGAGGCATTATCTCATAAGGGAAATAATGGACAATCAAATTAATGACTTCCCAGGCTTCAGGATGCCTTTTTACACTATATAAATGTGGAAATTTACATTGGAAACGTTTGGTTTAGCTGTTAATGAAGTTTCGTTTTTTTAGTGCTGCAAATTCATTGTCTGCTGGCGCTGTACACTTTTTCTAAGTGTTGCATTTTCTCATGAAGGAAATACTGGACAATCAAATTAATGACTTTCCAGGCTTCAGGATGCCTTTTTACACTATATAAAGGTGGAAATTTACATTGTAAACGTTTGGTTTAGCTGTTATAAAAGTTTGTTTTTTTAGTGCTGTAAATGCATTTTCAGCTCGCGCTGTACACATTTGCTATGTGAGACATTATCTCATAATGGAAATGCTGGACAATCAAATTAATGACTTCCCAGGCTTCAGGAGACCTTTTTACACTATATAATTGTGGAAATTTACATTGGAAACGTTTGGTTTAGCTGTTATAAAAGTTTGGTTTTTTAGTGCTGTAAATGCATTTTCAGCTCGCGCTGTACACATTTGCTATGAGAGGCATTATCTCATAAGGAAAATATTGGACAATCAAATTAATGACTGCCCAGGCTTCAGGATATCTTTTTACACTATATAAAGGTGGAAATTTACATTGGAAACGTTTGGTTTAGCTGTTAATGAAGTTTCGTTTTTTTAGTGCTGCAAATTCATTGTCTGCTGGCGCTGTACACTTTTTCTAAGTGTTGCAATATCTCATGAAGGAAATACTGGACAATCAAATTAATGACTTTCCAGGCTTCAGGATGCCTTTCTACACTATATAAAGGTGGAAATTTACATTGGAAACGTTTGGTTTAGCTGTTATAAAAGTTTGGTTTTTTAGTGCTGTAAATGCATTTTCAGCTCGCGCTGTACACATTTGCTATGAGAGGCATTATCTCATAAGGGAAATATTGGACAATCAAATTAATGACTGCCCAGGCTTCAGGATGTCTTTTTACACTATATAAAGGTGAAAATTTACATTGGAAACGTTTAGTTTAGCTGTTATAAAAGTTTGTTTTTTTAGTGCTGTAAATGCATTTTCAGCTCGCGCTGTACACATTTGCTATGTGAGGCATTATCTCATAAGGGAAATACTGGACAATCAAATTAATGACTTCCCAGGCTTCAGGATGCCTTTTTACACTATATAAATGTGGAAATTTACATTGGAAACGTTTGGTTTAGCTGTAAATGAAGTTTCGTTTTATTAGTGCTGCAAATTCATTGTCTGCTGGTGTTGTACACTTTTTCTAAGTGTTGCAATATCTCATGTAGGAAATACTGGACAATCAAATTAATGACTTTCCAGGCTTCAGGATGCCTTTCTACACTATATAAAGGTGGAAATTTACATTGGAAACGTTTGGTTTAGCTGTTATAAAAGTTTGGTTTTTTAGTGCTGTAAATGCATTTTCAGCTCGCGCTGTACACATTTGCTATGAGAGGCATTATCTCATAAGGGAAATATTGGACAATCAAATTAATGACTGCCCAGGCTTCAGGATGTTTTTTTACACTATATAAAGGTGGAAATTTACATTGGAAACGTTTGGTTTAGCTGTTATAAAAGTTTGGTTTTTTAGTGCTGTAAATGCATTTTCAGCTCGCGCTGTACACATTTTCTATGAGAGGCATTATCTCATAAGGGAAATATTGGACAATCAAATTAATGACTGCCCAGGCTTCAGGATGTCTTTTTACACTATATAAAGGTGGAAATTTACATTGGAAACGTTTAGTTTAGCTGTTATAAAAGTTTGTTTTTTTAGTGCTGTAAATGCATTTTCAGCTCGCGCTGTACACATTTGCTATGTGAGGCATTATCTCATAAGGGAAATACTGGACAATCAAATTAATGACTTCCCAGGCTTCAGGATGCCTTTTTACACTATATAAATGTGGAAATTTACATTGGAAACGTTTGGTTTAGCTGTTATAAAAGTTTGTTTTTTTCGTGCTGTAAATGCATTTTCAGCACTAAAAAAACATACTTTTATAACAGCTAAACCAAACGTTTCCAATGTAAATTTCCACCTTTATATAGTGTAAAAAGACATCCTGAAGCCTGGGCAGTCATTAATTTGATTGTCCAATATTTCCCTTATGAGATAATGCCTCTCATAGCAAATGTGTACAGCGCGAGCTGAAAATGCATTTACAGCACTAAAAAACCAAACTTTTATTACAGCTAAACCAAACGTTTCCAATGTAAATTTCCACCTTTATATAGTGTAAAAAGGCATCCTGAAGCCTGGAAAGTCATTAATTTGATTGTCCAGTATTTCCTTCATGAGATATTGCAACACTTAGAAAAAGTGTACAGCGCCAGCAGACAATGAATTTTCAGCACTAAAAAACGAAACTTCATTAACAGCTAAACCAAACGTTTCCAATGTAAATTTCCACATTTATAGAGTGTAAAAAGGCATCCTGAAGCCTGGGAAGTCATTAATTTGATTGTCCAGTATTTCCCTTATGAGATAATGCCTCACATAGCAAATGTGTACAGTGCGAGCTGAAAATGCATTTTCAGCACTAAAAAACCAAACTTTTATAACAGCTAAACCAAACGTTTCCAATGTAAATTTCCACCTTTATATAGTGTAAAAAGACATCCTGAAGCCTGGGCAGTCATTCATTTGATTGTCCAATATTTCCCTTATGAGATAATGCCTCTCATAGCAAATGTGTACAGCGCGAGCTGAAAATGCATTTACAGCACTAAAAAACCAAACTTTTATAACAGCTAAACCAAACGTTTCCAATGTACATTTCCACCTTTATATAGTGTAGAAAGGCATCCTGAAGCCTGGAAAGTCATTAATTTGATTGTCCAGTATTTCCTTCATGAGATATTGCAACACTTAGAAAAAGTGTACAGCGCCAGCAGACAATGAATTTTCAGCACTAAAAAAACGAAACTTCATTAACAGCTAAACTAAACGTTTCCAATGTAAATTTCCACCTTTATATAGTGTAAAAAGACATCCTGAAGCCTGGGCAGTCATTAATTTGATTGTCCAATATTTCCATTATGAGATAATGCCTCTCATAGCAAATGTGTACAGCGCGAGCTGAAAATGCATATACAGCACTAAAAAACCAAACTTTTATAACAGCTAAACCAAACGTTTCCAATGTAAATTTCCACCTTTATATAGTGTAGAAAGGCATCCTGAAGCCTGGAAAGTCATTAAATTGATTGTCCAGTATTTCCTTCATGAGAAATTGCAACACTTAGAAAAAGTGTACAGCGCCAGCAGACAATGAATTTTCAGCACTAAAAAAACGAAACTTCATTAACAGCTAAACCAAACGTTTCCAATGTAAATTTCCACATTTATAGAGTGTAAAAAGGCATCCTGAAGCCTGGGAAGTCATTAATTTGATTGTCCAGTATTTCCCTTATGAGATAATGCCTCACATAGCAAATGTGTACAGTGCGAGCTGAAAATGCATTTTCAGCACTAAAAAACCAAACTTTTATAACAGCTAAACCAAACGTTTCCAATGTAAATTTCCACCTTTATATAGTGTAAAAAGACATCCTGAAGCCTGGGCAGTCATTAATTTGATTGTCCAATATTTCCCTTATGAGATAATGCCTCTCATAGCAAATGTGTACAGCGCGAGCTGAAAATGCATTTACAGCACTAAAAAACCAAACTTTTATAACAGCTAAACCAAACGTTTCCAATGTAAATTTCCACCTTTATATAGTGTAGAAAGGCATCATGAAGCCTGGAAAGTCATTAATTTGATTGTCCAGTATTTCCTTCATGAGATATTGCAACACTTAGAAAAAGTGTACAGCGCCAGCAGACAATGAATTTTCAGCACTAAAAAAACGAAACTTCATTAACAGCTAAACCAAACGTTTCCAATGTAAATTTCCACATTTATAGAGTGTAAAAAGGCATCCTGAAGCCTGGGAAGTCATTAATTTGATTGTCCAGTATTTCCCTTATGAGATAATGCCTCACATAGCAAATGTGTACAGTGCGAGCTGAAAATGCATTTTCAGCACTAAAAAACCAAACTTTTATAACAGCTAAACCAAACGTTTCCAATGTAAATTTCCACCTTTATATAGTGTAAAAAGACATCCTGAAGCCTGGGCAGTCATTAATTTGATTGTCCAGTATTTCCCTTATGAGATAATGCCTCACATAGCAAATGTGTACAGCGCGAGCTGAAAATGCATTTACAGCACTAAAAAAACAAACTTTTATAACAGCTAAACCAAACGTTTCCAATGTAAATTTCCACCTTTATATAGTGTAGAAAGGCATCCTGAAGCCTGGGCAGTCATTAATTTGATTGTCCAATATTTCCCTTATGAGATAATGCCTCTCATAGCAAATGTGTACAGCGCGAGCTGAAAATGCATTTACAGCACTAAAAAACCAAACTTTTATAACAGCTAAACCAAACGTTTCCAATGTAAATTTCCACCTTTATAAAGTGTAGAAAGGCATCCTGAAGCCTGGAAAGTCATTAATTTGATTGTCCAGTATTTCCTACATGAGATATTGCAAAACTTAGAAAAAGTGTACAGCGCCAGCAGACAATGAATTTTCAGCAATAAAAAAACGAAACTTCATTAACAGCTAAACCAAACGTTTCCAATGTAAATTTCCACATTTATAGAGTGTAAAAAGGCATCCTGAAGCCTGGGAAGTCATTAATTTGATTGTCCAGTATTTCCCTTATGAGATAATGCCTCACATAGCAAATGTGTACAGTGCGAGCTGAAAATGCATTTTCAGCACTAAAAAACCAAACTTTTATAACACCTAAACCAAACGTTTCCAATGTAAATTTCCACCTTTATATAGTGTAAAAAGACATCCTGAAGCCTGGGCAGTCATTAATTTGATTGTCCAATATTTCCCTTATGAGATAATGCCTCTCATAGCAAATGTGTACAGCGCGAGCTGAAAATGCATTTACAGCACAAAAAAAACAAACTTTTATAACAGCTAAACCAAACGTTTCCAATGTAAATTTCCACCTTTATATAGTGTAAAAAGGCATCCTGAAGCCTGGAAAGTCATTAATTTGATTGTCCAGTATTTCCTTCATGAGATATTGCAACACTTAGAAAAAGTGTACAGCGCCAGCAGACAATGAATTTTCAGCACTAAAAAACGAAACTTCATTAACAGCTAAACCAAACGTTTCCAATGTAAATTTCCACATTTATAGAGTGTAAAAAGGCATCCTGAAGCCTGGGAAGTCATTAATTTGATTGTCCAGTATTTCCCTTATGAGATAATGCCTCACATAGCAAATGTGTACAGTGCGAGCTGAAAATGCATTTTCAGCACTAAAAAACCAAACTTTTATAACAGCTAAACCAAACGTTTCCAATGTAAATTTCCACCTTTATATAGTGTAAAAAGACATCCTGAAGCCTGGGCAGTCATTCATTTGATTGTCCAATATTTCCCTTTTGAGATAATGCCTCTCATAGCAAATGTGTACAGCGCGAGCTGAAAATGCATATACAGCACTAAAAAACCAAACTTTTATAACAGCTAAACCAAACGTTTCCAATGTACATTTCCACCTTTATATAGTGTAGAAAGGCATCCTGAAGCCTGGAAAGTCATTAAATTGATTGTCCAGTATTTCCTTCATGAGAAATTGCAACACTTAGAAAAAGTGTACAGCGCCAGCAGACAATGAATTTTCAGCACTAAAAAAACGAAACTTCATTAACAGCTAAACCAAACGTTTCCAATGTAAATTTCCACATTTATAGAGTGTAAAAAGGCATCCTGAAGCCTGGGAAGTCATTAATTTGATTGTCCAGTATTTCCCTTATGAGATAATGCCTCACATAGCAAATGTGTACAGTGCGAGCTGAAAATGCATTTTCAGCACTAAAAAACCAAACTTTTATAACAGCTAAACCAAACGTTTCCAATGTAAATTTCCACCTTTATATAGTGTAAAAAGACATCCTGAAGCCTGGGCAGTCATTAATTTGATTGTCCAATATTTCCCTTATGAGATAATGCCTCTCATAGCAAATGTGTACAGCGCGAGCTGAAAATGCATTTACAGCACTAAAAAACCAAACTTTTATAACAGCTAAACCAAACGTTTCCAATGTAAATTTCCACCTTTATATAGTGTAGAAAGGCATCATGAAGCCTGGAAAGTCATTAATTTGATTGTCCAGTATTTCCTTCATGAGATATTGCAACACTTAGAAAAAGTGTACAGCGCCAGCAGACAATGAATTTTCAGCACTAAAAAAACGAAACTTCATTAACAGCTAAACCAAACGTTTCCAATGTAAATTTCCACATTTATAGAGTGTAAAAAGGCATCCTGAAGCCTGGGAAGTCATTAATTTGATTGTCCAGTATTTCCCTTATGAGATAATGCCTCACATAGCAAATGTGTACAGTGCGAGCTGAAAATGCATTTTCAGCACTAAAAAACCAAACTTTTATAACAGCTAAACCAAACGTTTCCAATGTAAATTTCCACCTTTATATAGTGTAAAAAGACATCCTGAAGCCTGGGCAGTCATTAATTTGATTGTCCAGTATTTCCCTTATGAGATAATGCCTCACATAGCAAATGTGTACAGCGCGAGCTGAAAATGCATTTACAGCACTAAAAAAACAAACTTTTATAACAGCTAAACCAAACGTTTCCAATGTAAATTTCCACCTTTATATAGTGTAGAAAGGCATCCTGAAGCCTGGGCAGTCATTAATTTGATTGTCCAATATTTCCCTTATGAGATAATGCCTCTCATAGCAAATGTGTACAGCGCGAGCTGAAAATGCATTTACAGCACTAAAAAACCAAACTTTTATAACAGCTAAACCAAACGTTTCCAATGTAAATTTCCACCTTTATAAAGTGTAGAAAGGCATCCTGAAGCCTGGAAAGTCATTAATTTGATTGTCCAGTATTTCCTACATGAGATATTGCAAAACTTAGAAAAAGTGTACAGCGCCAGCAGACAATGAATTTTCAGCAATAAAAAAACGAAACTTCATTAACAGCTAAACCAAACGTTTCCAATGTAAATTTCCACATTTATAGAGTGTAAAAAGGCATCCTGAAGCCTGGGAAGTCATTAATTTGATTGTCCAGTATTTCCCTTATGAGATAATGCCTCACATAGCAAATGTGTACAGTGCGAGCTGAAAATGCATTTTCAGCACTAAAAAACCAAACTTTTATAACACCTAAACCAAACGTTTCCAATGTAAATTTCCACCTTTATATAGTGTAAAAAGACATCCTGAAGCCTGGGCAGTCATTAATTTGATTGTCCAATATTTCCCTTATGAGATAATGCCTCTCATAGCAAATGTGTACAGCGCGAGCTGAAAATGCATTTACAGCACAAAAAAAACAAACTTTTATAACAGCTAAACCAAACGTTTCCAATGTAAATTTCCACCTTTATATAGTGTAAAAAGGCATCCTGAAGCCTGGAAAGTCATTAATTTGATTGTCCAGTATTTCCTTCATGAGATATTGCAACACTTAGAAAAAGTGTACAGCGCCAGCAGACAATGAATTTTCAGCACTAAAAAACGAAACTTCATTAACAGCTAAACCAAACGTTTCCAATGTAAATTTCCACATTTATAGAGTGTAAAAAGGCATCCTGAAGCCTGGGAAGTCATTAATTTGATTGTCCAGTATTTCCCTTATGAGATAATGCCTCACATAGCAAATGTGTACAGTGCGAGCTGAAAATGCATTTTCAGCACTAAAAAACCAAACTTTTATAACAGCTAAACCAAACGTTTCCAATGTAAATTTCCACCTTTATATAGTGTAAAAAGACATCCTGAAGCCTGGGCAGTCATTCATTTGATTGTCCAATATTTCCCTTATGAGATAATGCCTCTCATAGCAAATGTGTACAGCGCGAGCTGAAAATGCATTTACAGCACTAAAAAACCAAACTTTTATAACAGCTAAACCAAACGTTTCCAATGTACATTTCCACCTTTATATAGTGTAGAAAGGCATCCTGAAGCCTGGAAAGTCATTAATTTGATTGTCCAGTATTTCCTTCATGAGATATTGCAACACTTAGAAAAAGTGTACAGCGCCAGCAGACAATGAATTTTCAGCACTAAAAAAACGAAACTTCATTAACAGCTAAACTAAACGTTTCCAATGTAAATTTCCACCTTTATATAGTGTAAAAAGACATCCTGAAGCCTGGGCAGTCATTAATTTGATTGTCCAATATTTCCCTTATGAGATAATGCCTCTCATAGCAAATGTGTACAGCGCGAGCTGAAAATGCATATACAGCACTAAAAAACCAAACTTTTATAACAGCTAAACCAAACGTTTCCAATGTAAATTTCCACCTTTATATAGTGTAGAAAGGCATCCTGAAGCCTGGAAAGTCATTAAATTGATTGTCCAGTATTTCCTTCATGAGAAATTGCAACACTTAGAAAAAGTGTACAGCGCCAGCAGACAATGAATTTTCAGCACTAAAAAAACGAAACTTCATTAACAGCTAAACCAAACGTTTCCAATGTAAATTTCCACATTTATAGAGTGTAAAAAGGCATCCTGAAGCCTGGGAAGTCATTAATTTGATTGTCCAGTATTTCCCTTATGAGATAATGCCTCACATAGCAAATGTGTACAGTGCGAGCTGAAAATGCATTTTCAGCACTAAAAAACCAAACTTTTATAACAGCTAAACCAAACGTTTCCAATGTAAATTTCCACCTTTATATAGTGTAAAAAGACATCCTGAAGCCTGGGCAGTCATTAATTTGATTGTCCAATATTTCCCTTATGAGATAATGCCTCTCATAGCAAATGTGTACAGCGCGAGCTGAAAATGCATTTACAGCACTAAAAAAACAAACTTTTATAACAGCTAAACCAAACGTTTCCAATGTAAATTTCCACCTTTATATAGTGTAGAAAGGCATCCTGAAGCCTGGAAAGTCATTAATTTGATTGTCCAGTATTTCCTTCATGAGATATTGCAACACTTAGAAAAAGTGTACAGCGCCAGCAGACAATGAATTTTCAGCACTAAAAAAACGAAACTTCATTAACAGCTAAACCAAACGTTTCCAATGTAAATTTCCACATTTATAGAGTGTAAAAAGGCATCCTGAAGCCTGGGAAGTCATTAATTTGATTGTCCAGTATTTCCCTTATGAGATAATGCCTCACATAGCAAATGTGTACAGTGCGAGCTGAAAATGCATTTTCAGCACTAAAAAAACAAACTTTTATAACAGCTAAACCAAACGTTTCCAATGTAAATTTCCACCTTTATATAGTGTAAAAAGACATCCTGAAGCCTGGGCAGTCATTAATTTGATTGTCCAGTATTTCCCTTATGAGATAATGCCTCACATAGCAAATGTGTACAGTGCGAGCTGAAAATGCATTTTCAGCACTAAAAAAACCAAACTTTTATAACAGCTAAACCAAACGTTTCCAATGTAAATTTCCACCTTTATATATTGTAAAAAGACATCCTGAAGCCTAGGCAGTCATTAATTTGATTGTCCAATATTTCCCTTATGAGACAATGCCTCTCATAGCAAATGTGTACAGCGCGAGCTGAAAATGCATTTTCAGCACTAAAAAAACAAACTTTTATAACAGCTAAACCAAACGTTTCCAATGTACATTTCCACCTTTATATAGTGTAGAAAGGCATCCTGAAGCCTGGAAAGTCATTGATTTGATTGTCCAGTATTTCCTTCATGAGATATTGCAACACTTAGAAAAAGTGTACAGCGCCAGCAGACAATGAATTTTCAGCACTAAAAAAACGAAACTTCATTAACAGCTAAACTAAACGTTTCCAATGTAAATTTCCAACTTTATATAGAGTAAAAAGACATCCTGAAGCCTGGGCAGCCATTAATTTGATTGTCCAATATTTCCCTTATGAGATAATGCCTCTCATAGCAAATGTGTACAGCGCGAGCTGAAAATGCATTTACAGCACTAAAAAACCAAACTTTTATAACAGCTAAACCAAACGTTTCCAATGTAAATTTCCACCTTTATATAGTGTAAAAAGACATCCTGAAGCCTGGGCAGTCATTAATTTGATTGTCCAATATTTCCCTTATGAGATAATGCCTCTCATAGCAAATGTGTACAGCGCGAGCTGAAAATGCATTTACAGCACTAAAAAACCAAACTTTTATAACAGCTAAACCAAACGTTTCCAATGTAAATTTCCACCTTTATATAGTGTAGAAAGGCATCCTGAAGCCTGGAAAGTCATTAATTTGATTGTCCAGTATTTCCTTCATGA
Source organism: Idiotropiscis lumnitzeri (assembly GCF_059441095.1). Lineage (NCBI taxonomy): Eukaryota > Metazoa > Chordata > Actinopteri > Syngnathiformes > Syngnathidae > Idiotropiscis > Idiotropiscis lumnitzeri. Next base: position 66,540 of record NW_028283621.1, read on the forward strand.
GATATTGCAACACTTAGAAAAAGTGTACAGCGCCAGCAGACAATGAATTTTCAGCACTAAAAAAAACGAAACTTCATTAACAGCTAAACTAAACGTTTCCAATGTAAATTTCCACCTTTATATAGTGTAAAAAGACATCCTGAAGCCTGGGCAGTCATTAATTTGATTGTCCAATATTTCCCTTATGAGATAATGCCTCTCATAGCAAATGTGTACAGCGCGAGCTGAAAATGCATTTACAGCACTAAAAAACCAAACTTTTATAACAGCTAAACCAAACGTTTCCAATGTAAATTTCCACCTTTATATAGTGTAGAAAGGCATCCTGAAGCCTGGAAAGTCATTAATTTGATTGTCCAGTATTTCCTTCATGAGATATTGCAACACTTAGAAAAAGTGTACAGCGCCAGCAGACAATGAATTTTCAGCACTAAAAAAACGAAACTTCAATTAACAGCTAAACCAAACGTTTCCAATGTAAATTTCCACATTTATAGAGTGTAAAAAGGCATCCTGAAGCCTGGGAAGTCATTAATTTGATTGTCCAGTATTTCCCTTATGAGATAATGCCTCACATAGCAAATGTGTACAGTGCGAGCTGAAAATGCATTTTCAGCACTAAAAAACCAAACTTTTATAACAGCTAAACCAAACGTTTCCAATGTAAATTTCCACCTTTATATAGTGTAAAAAGACATCCTGAAGCCTGGGCAGTCATTAATTTGATTGTCCAATATTTCCCTTTTGAGATAATGCCTCTCATAGCAAATGTGTACAGCGCGAGCTGAAAATGCATTCACAGCACTAAAAAACCAAACTTTTATAACAGCTAAACCAAACGTTTCCAATGTACATTTCCACCTTTATATAGTGTAGAAAGGCATCCTGAAGCCTGGAAAGTCATTAATTTGATTGTCCAGTATTTCCTTCATGAGATATTGCAACACTTAGAAAAAGTGTACAGCGCCAGCAGACAATGAATTTTCAGCACTAAAAAAACGAAACTTCATTAACAGCTAAACTAAACGTTTCCAATGTATATTTCCACCTTTATATAGTGTAAAAAGACATCCTGAAGCCTGGGCAGTCATTAATTTGATTGTCCAATATTTCCCTTATGAGATAATGCCTCTCATAGCAAATGTGTACAGCGCGAGCTGAAAATGCATTTACAGCACTAAAAAAACAAACTTTTATAACAGCTAAACCAAACGTTTCCAATGTAAATTTCCACCTTTATATAGTGTAAAAAGACATCCTGAAGCCTGGGCAGTCATTAATTTGATTGTCCAGTATTTCCCTTATGAGATAATGCCTCACATAGCAAATGTGGACAGTGCGAGCTGAAAATGCATTTTCAGCACTAAAAAAACCAAACTTTTATAACAGCTAAACCAAACGTTTCCAATGTAAATTTCCACCTTTATATAGTGTAAAAAGACATCCTGAAGCCTGGGCAGTCATTAATTTGATTGTCCAGTATTTCCCTTATGAGATAATGCCTCACACAGCAAATGTGTACAGTGCGAGCTGAAAATGCATTTTCAGCACTAAAAAAACCAAACTTTTATAACAGCTAAACCAAACGTTTCCAATGTAAATTTCCACCTTTATATAGTGTAAAAAGACATCCTTGAAGCCTGGGCAGTCATTAATTTGATTGTCCAATATTTCCCTTCTGAGATAATGCCTCTCATAGCAAATGTGTACAGCGCGAGCTGAAAATGCATTTACAGCACTAAAAAACCAAACTTTTATAACAGCTAAACCAAACGTTTCCAATGTACATTTCCACCTTTATATAGTGTAGAAAGGCATCCTGAAGCCTGGAAAGTAATTAATTTGATTGTCCAGTATTTCCTTCATGAGATATTGCAACACATAGAAAAAGTGTACAGCGCCAGCAGACAATGAATTTTCAGCACTAAAAAAACGAAACTTCATTAACAGCTAAACTAAACGTTTCCAATGTAAATTTCCACCTTTATATAGTGTAGAAAGGCATCCTGAAGCCTGGAAAGTCATTAATTTGATTGTCCAGTATTTCCTTCATGAGATATTGCAACACTTAGAAAAAGTGTACAGCGCCAGCAGACAATGAATTTTCAGCACTAAAAAAACGAAACTTCATTAACAGCTAAACTAAACGTTTCCAATGTAAATTTCCACCCTTATATAGTGTAAAAAGACATCCTGAAGCCTGGGCAGTCATTAATTTGATTGTCCAATATTTCCCTTATGAGATAATGCTTCTCATAGCAAATGTGTACAGCGCGAGCTGAAAATGCATTTACAGCACTAAAAAACCAAACTTTTATAACAGCTAAACCAAACGTTTCCAATGTAAATTTCCACCTTTATATAGTGTAGAAAGGCATCCTGAAGCCTGGAAAGTCATTAATTTGATTGTCCAGTATTTCCTTCATGAGATATTGCAACACTTAGAAAAAGTGTACAGCGCCAGCAGACAATGAATTTTCAGCACTAAAAAAACGAAACTTCATTAACAGCTAAACCAAACGTTTCCAATGTAAATTTCCACATTTATAGAGTGTAAAAAGGCATCCTGAAGCCTGGGAAGTCATTAATTTGATTGTCCAGTATTTCCCTTATGAGATAATGCCTCACATAGCAAATGTGTACAGTGCGAGCTGAAAATGCATTTTCAGCACTAAAAAACCAAACTTTTATAACAGCTAAACCAAACGTTTCCAATGTAAATTTCCACCTTTATATAGTGTAAAACGACATCCTGAAGCCTGGGCAGTCATTAATTTGATTGTCCAGTATTTCCCTTATGAGATAATGCCTCACACAGCAAATGTGTACAGTGCGAGCTGAAAATGCATTTTCAGCACTAAAAAAACCAAACTTTTATAACAGCTAAACCAAACGTTTCCAATGTAAATTTCCACCTTTATATAGTGTAAAAAGACATCCTGAAGCCTGGGCAGTCATTAATTTGATTGTCCAATATTTCCCTTCTGAGATAATGCCTCTCATAGCAAATGTGTACAGCGCGAGATGAAAATGCATTTACAGCACTAAAAAACCAAACTTTTATAACAGCTAAACCAAACGTTTCCAATGTACATTTCCACCTTTATATAGTGTAGAAAGGCATCCTGAAGCCTGGAAAGTCATTAATTTGATTGTCCAGTATTTCCTTCATGAGATATTGCAACACTTAGAAAAAGTGTACAGCGCCAGCAGACAATGAATTTTCAGCACTAAAAAAACGAAACTTCATTAACAGCTAAACTAAACGTTTCCAATGTAAATTTCCACCCTTATATAGTGTAAAAATACATCCTGAAGCCTGGGCAGTCATTAATTTGATTGTCCAATATTTCCCTTATGAGATAATGCCTCTCATAGCAAATGTGTACAGCGCGAGCTGAAAATGCATTTACAGCACTAAAAAACCAAACTTTTATAACAGCTAAACCAAACGTTTCCAATGTAAATTTCCACCTTTATATAGTGTAGAAAGGCATCCTGAAGCCTGGAAAGTCATTAATTTGATTGTCCAGTATTTCCTTCATGAGATATTGCAACACTTAGAAAAAGTGTACAGCGCCAGCAGACAATGAATTTTCAGCACTAAAAAAACGAAACTTCATTAACAGCTAAACCAAACGTTTCCAATGTAAATTTCCACATTTATAGAGTGTAAAAAGGCATCCTGAAGCCTGGGAAGTCATTAATTTGATTGTCCAGTATTTCCCTTATGAGATAATGCCTCACATAGCAAATGTGTACAGTGCGAGCTGAAAATGCATTTTCAGCACTAAAAAAACAAACTTTTATAACAGCTAAACCAAACGTTTCCAATGTAAATTTCCACCTTTATATAGTGTAAAAAGACATCCTGAAGCCTGGGCAGTCATTAATTTGATTGTCCAGTATTTCCCTTATGAGATAATGCCTCACATAGCAAATGTGTACAGTGCGAGCTGAAAATGCATTTTCAGCACTAAAAAAACCAAACTTTTATAACAGCTAAACCAAACGTTTCCAATGTAAATTTCCACCTTTATATAGTGTAAAAAGACATCCTGAAGCCTAGGCAGTCATTAATTTGATTGTCCAATATTTCCCTTATGAGACAATGCCTCTCATAGCAAATGTGTACAGCGCGAGCTGAAAATGCATTTTCAGCACTAAAAAAACAAACTTTTATAACAGCTAAACCAAACGTTTCCAATGTACATTTCCACCTTTATATAGTGTAGAAAGGCATCCTGAAGCCTGGAAAGTCATTGATTTGATTGTCCAGTATTTCCTTCATGAGATATTGCAACACTTAGAAAAAGTGTACAGCGCCAGCAGACAATGAATTTTCAGCACTAAAAAAACGAAACTTCATTAACAGCTAAACTAAACGTTTCCAATGTAAATTTCCAACTTTATATAGAGTAAAAAGACATCCTGAAGCCTGGGCAGCCATTAATTTGATTGTCCAATATTTCCCTTATGAGATAATGCCTCTCGTAGCAAATGTGTACAGCGCGAGCTGAAAATGCATTTACAGCACTAAAAAACCAAACTTTTATAACAGCTAAACCAAACGTTTCCAATGTAAATTTCCACCTTTATATAGTGTAAAAAGACATCCTGAAGCCTGGGCAGTCATTAATTTGATTGTCCAATATTTCCCTTATGAGATAATGCCTCTCATAGCAAATGTGTACAGCGCGAGCTGAAAATGCATTTACAGCACTAAAAAACCAAACTTTTATAACAGCTAAACCAAACGTTTCCAATGTAAATTTCCACCTTTATATAGTGTAGAAAGGCATCCTGAAGCCTGGAAAGTCATTAATTTGATTGTCCAGTATTTCCTTCATGAGATATTGCAACACTTAGAAAAAGTGTACAGCGCCAGCAGACAATGAATTTTCAGCACTAAAAAAAACGAAACTTCATTAACAGCTAAACTAAACGTTTCCAATGTAAATTTCCACCTTTATATAGTGTAAAAAGACATCCTGAAGCCTGGGCAGTCATTAATTTGATTGTCCAATATTTCCCTTATGAGATAATGCCTCTCATAGCAAATGTGTACAGTGCGAGCTGAAAATGCATTTACAGCACTAAAAAACCAAACTTTTATAACAGCTAAACCAAACGTTTCCAATGTAAATTTCCACCTTTATATAGTGTAAAAAGACATCCTGAAGCCTGGGCAGTCATTAATTTGATTGTCCAATATTTCCCTTTTGAGATAATGCCTCTCATAGCAAATGTGTACAGCGCGAGCTGAAAATGCATTTACAGCACTAAAAAACCAAACTTTTATAACAGCTAAACCAAACGTTTCCAATGTACATTTCCACCTTTATATAGTGTAGAAAGGCATCCTGAAGCCTGGAAAGTCATTAATTTGATTGTCCAGTATTTCCTTCATGAGATATTGCAACACTTAGAAAAAGTGTACAGCGCCAGCAGACAATGAATTTTCAGCACTAAAAAAACGAAACTTCATTAACAGCTAAACTAAACGTTTCCGATGTAAATTTCCACCCTTATATAGTGTAAAAAGACATCCTGAAGCCTGGGCAGTCATTAATTTGATTGTCTAATATTTCCCTTATGAGATAATGCCTCTCATAGCAAATGTGTACAGCGCGAGCTGAAAATGCATTTACAGCACTAAAAAAACAAACTTTTATAACAGCTAAACCAAACGTTTCCAATGTACATTTCCACCTTTATATAGTGTAGAAAGGCATCCTGAAGCCTGGAAAGTCATTAATTTGATTGTCCAGTATTTCCTTCATGAGATATTGCAACACTTAGAAAAAGTGTACAGCGCCAGCAGACAATGAATTTTCAGCACTAAAAAAACGAAACTTCATTAACAGCTAAACTAAACGTTTCCAATGTATATTTCCACCTTTATATAGTGTAAAAAGACATCCTGAAGCCTGGGCAGTCATTAATTTGATTGTCCAATATTTCCCTTATGAGATAATGCCTCTCATAGCAAATGTGTACAGCGCGAGCTGAAAATGCATTTACAGCACTAAAAAAACAAACTTTTATAACAGCTAAACCAAACGTTTCCAATGTAAATTTCCACCTTTATATAGTGTAAAAAGACATCCTGAAGCCTGGGCAGTCATTAATTTGATTGTCCAGTATTTCCCTTATGAGATAATGCCTCACATAGCAAATGTGGACAGTGCGAGCTGAAAATGCATTTTCAGCACTAAAAAAACCAAACTTTTATAACAGCTAAACCAAACGTTTCCAATGTAAATTTCCACCTTTATATAGTGTAAAAAGACATCCTGAAGCCTGGGCAGTCATTAATTTGATTGTCCAGTATTTCCCTTATGAGATAATGCCTCACACAGCAAATGTGTACAGTGCGAGCTGAAAATGCATTTTCAGCACTAAAAAAACCAAACTTTTATAACAGCTAAACCAAACGTTTCCAATGTAAATTTCCACCTTTATATAGTGTAAAAAGACATCCTGAAGCCTGGGCAGTCATTAATTTGATTGTCCAATATTTCCCTTCTGAGATAATGCCTCTCATAGCAAATGTGTACAGCGCGAGCTGAAAATGCATTTACAGCACTAAAAAACCAAACTTTTATAACAGCTAAACCAAACGTTTCCAATGTACATTTCCACCTTTATATAGTGTAGAAAGGCATCCTGAAGCCTGGAAAGTAATTAATTTGATTGTCCAGTATTTCCTTCATGAGATATTGCAACACATAGAAAAAGTGTACAGCGCCAGCAGACAATGAATTTTCAGCACTAAAAAAACGAAACTTCATTAACAGCTAAACTAAACGTTTCCAATGTAAATTTCCACCTTTATATAGTGTAGAAAGGCATTCTGAAGCCTGGAAAGTCATTAATTTGATTGTCCAGTATTTCCTTCATGAGAAATTGCAACACTTAGAAAAAGTGTACAGCGCCAGCAGACAATGAATTTTCAGCACTAAAAAAACGAAACTTCATTAACAGCTAAACTAAACGTTTCCTATGTAAATTTCCACCCTTATATAGTGTAAAAAGACATCCTGAAGCCTGGGCAGTCATTAATTTGATTGTCCAATATTTCCCTTATGAGATAATGCTTCTCATAGCAAATGTGTACAGCGCGAGCTGAAAATGCATTTACAGCACTAAAAAACCAAACTTTTATAACAGCTAAACCAAACGTTTCCAATGTAAATTTCCACCTTTATATAGTGTAGAAAGGCATCCTGAAGCCTGGAAAGTCATTAATTTGATTGTCCAGTATTTCCTTCATGAGATATTGCAACACTTAGAAAAAGTGTACAGCGCCAGCAGACAATGAATTTTCAGCACTAAAAAAAACGAAACTTCATTAACAGCTAAACCAAACGTTTCCAATGTAAATTTCCACATTTATAGAGTGTAAAAAGGCATCCTGAAGCCTGGGAAGTCATTAATTTGATTGTCCAGTATTTCCCTTATGAGATAATGCCTCACATAGCAAATGTGTACAGTGCGAGCTGAAAATGCATTTTCAGCACTAAAAAACCAAACTTTTATAACAGCTAAACCAAACGTTTCCAATGTAAATTTCCACCTTTATATAGTGTAAAAAGACATCCTGAAGCCTGGGCAGTCATTAATTTGATTGTCCAGTATTTCCCTTATGAGATAATGCCTCACACAGCAAATGTGTACAGTGCGAGCTGAAAATGCATTTTCAGCACTAAAAAAACCAAACTTTTATAACAGCTAAACCAAACGTTTCCAATGTAAATTTCCACCTTTATATAGTGTAAAAAGACATCCTGAAGCCTGGGCAGTCATTAATTTGATTGTCCAATATTTCCCTTCTGAGATAATGCCGCTCATAGCAAATGTGTACAGCGCGAGATGAAAATGCATTTACAGCACTAAAAAACCAAACTTTTATAACAGCTAAACCAAACGTTTCCAATGTACATTTCCACCTTTATATAGTGTAGAAAGGCATCCTGAAGCCTGGAAAGTCATTAATTTGATTGTCCAGTATTTCCTTCATGAGATATTGCAACACTTAGAAAAAGTGTACAGCGCCAGCAGACAATGAATTTTCAGCACTAAAAAAACGAAACTTCATTAACAGCTAAACTAAACGTTTCCAATGTAAATTTCCACCCTTATATAGTGTAAAAATACATCCTGAAGCCTGGGCAGTCATTAATTTGATTGGCCAATATTTCCCTTATGAGATAATGCCTCTCATAGCAAATGTGTACAGCGCGAGCTGAAAATGCATTTACAGCACTAAAAAACCAAACTTTTATAACAGCTAAACCAAACGTTTCCAATGTAAATTTCCACCTTTATATAGTGTAGAAAGGCATCCTGAAGCCTGGAAAGTCATTAATTTGATTGTCCAGTATTTCCTTCATGAGATATTGCAACACTTAGAAAAAGTGTACAGCGCCAGCAGACAATGAATTTTCAGCACTAAAAAAACGAAACTTCATTAACAGCTAAACCAAACGTTTCCAATGTAAATTTCCACATTTATAGAGTGTAAAAAGGCATCCTGAAGCCTGGGAAGTCATTAATTTGATTGTCCAGTATTTCCCTTATGAGATAATGCCTCACATAGCAAATGTGTACAGTGCGAGCTGAAAATGCATTTTCAGCACTAAAAAAACAAACTTTTATAACAGCTAAACCAAACGTTTCCAATGTAAATTTCCACCTTTATATAGTGTAAAAAGACATCCTGAAGCCTGGGCAGTCATTAATTTGATTGTCCAGTATTTCCCTTATGAGATAATGCCTCACATAGCAAATGTGTACAGTGCGAGCTGAAAATGCATTTTCAGCACTAAAAAAACCAAACTTTTATAACAGCTAAACCAAACGTTTCCAATGTAAATTTCCACCTTTATATAGTGTAAAAAGACATCCTGAAGCCTAGGCAGTCATTAATTTGATTGTCCAATATTTCCCTTATGAGACAATGCCTCTCATAGCAAATGTGTACAGCGCGAGCTGAAAATGCATTTTCAGCACTAAAAAAACAAACTTTTATAACAGCTAAACCAAACGTTTCCAATGTACATTTCCACCTTTATATAGTGTAGAAAGGCATCCTGAAGCCTGGAAAGTCATTGATTTGATTGTCCAGTATTTCCTTCATGAGATATTGCAACACTTAGAAAAAGTGTACAGCGCCAGCAGACAATGAATTTTCAGCACTAAAAAAACGAAACTTCATTAACAGCTAAACTAAACGTTTCCAATGTAAATTTCCAACTTTATATAGAGTAAAAAGACATCCTGAAGCCTGGGCAGCCATTAATTTGATTGTCCAATATTTCCCTTATGAGATAATGCCTCTCGTAGCAAATGTGTACAGCGCGAGCTGAAAATGCATTTACAGCACTAAAAAACCAAACTTTTATAACAGCTAAACCAAACGTTTCCAATGTAAATTTCCACCTTTATATAGTGTAGAAAGGCATCCTGAAGCCTGGAAAGTCATTAATTTGATTGTCCAGTATTTCCTTCATGAGATATTGCAACACTTAGAAAAAGTGTACAGCGCCAGCAGACAATGAATTTTCAGCACTAAAAAAAACGAAACTTCATTAACAGCTAAACTAAACGTTTCCAATGTAAATTTCCACCTTTATATAGTGTAAAAAGACATCCTGAAGCCTGGGCAGTCATTAATTTGATTGTCCAATATTTCCCTTATGAGATAATGCCTCTCATAGCAAATGTGTACAGCGCGAGCTGAAAATGCATTTACAGCACTAAAAAACCAAACTTTTATAACAGCTAAACCAAACGTTTCCAATGTAAATTTCCACCTTTATATAGTGTAGAAAGGCATCCTGAAGCCTGGAAAGTCATTAATTTGATTGTCCAGTATTTCCTTCATGAGATATTGCAACACTTAGAAAAAGTGTACAGCGCCAGCAGACAATGAATTTTCAGCACTAAAAAAACGAAACTTCATTAACAGCTAAACCAAACGTTTCTAATGTAAATTTCCACATTTATAGAGTGTAAAAAGGCATCCTGAAGCCTGGGAAGTCATTAATTTGATTGTCCAGTATTTCCCTTATGAGATAATGCCTCACATAGCAAATGTGTACAGTGCGAGCTGAAAATGCATTTTCAGCACTAAAAAACCAAACTTTTATAACAGCTAAACCAAACGTTTCCAATGTAAATTTCCACCTTTTTATAGTGTAAAAAGACATCCTGAAGCCTGGGCAGTCATTAATTTGATTGTCCAATATTTCCCTTTTGAGATAATGCCTCTCATAGCAAATGTGTACAGCGCGAGCTGAAAATGCATTTACAGCACTAAAAAACCAAACTTTTATAACAGCTAAACCAAACGTTTCCAATGTACATTTCCACCTTTATATAGTGTAGAAAGGCATCCTGAAGCCTGGAAAGTCATTAATTTGATTGTCCAGTATTTCCTTCATGAGATATTGCAACACTTAGAAAAAGTGTACAGCGCCAGCAGACAATGAATTTTCAGCACTAAAAAAACGAAACTTCATTAACAGCTAAACTAAACGTTTCCGATGTAAATTTCCACCCTTATATAGTGTAAAAAGACATCCTGAAGCCTGGGCAGTCATTAATTTGATTGTCTAATATTTCCCTTATGAGATAATGCCTCTCATAGCAAATGTGTACAGCGCGAGCTGAAAATGCATTTACAGCACTAAAAAACCAAACTTTTATAACAGCTAAACCAAACGTTTCCAATGTACATTTCCACCTTTATATAGTGTAGAAAGGCATCCTGAAGCCTGGAAAGTCATTAATTTGATTGTCCAGTATTTCCTTCATGAGATATTGCAACACTTAGAAAAAGTGTACAGCGCCAGCAGACAATGAATTTTCAGCACTAAAAAAACGAAACTTCATTAACAGCTAAACCAAACGTTTCCAATGTAAATTTCCACATTTATAGAGTGTAAAAAGGCATCCTGAAGCCTGGGAAGTCATTAATTTGATTGTCCAGTATTTCCCTTATGAGATAATGCCTCTCATAGCAAATGTGTACAGCGCGAGCTGAAAATGCATTTACAGCACTAAAAAACCAAACTTTTATAACAGCTAAACCAAACGTTTCCAATGTAAATTTCCACCTTTATATAGTGTAGAAAGGCATCCTGAAGCCTGGAAAGTCATTAATTTGATTGTCCAGTATTTCCTTCATGAGATATTGCAACACTTAGAAAAAGTGTACAGCGCCAGCAGACAATGAATTTTCAGCACTAAAAAAAACGAAACTTCATTAACAGCTAAACTAAACGTTTCCAATGTAAATTTCCACCTTTATATAGTGTAAAAAGACATCCTGAAGCCTGGGCAGTCATTAATTTGATTGTCCAATATTTCCCTTATGAGATAATGCCTCTCATAGCAAATGTGTACAGCGCGAGCTGAAAATGCATTTACAGCACTAAAAAACCAAACTTTTATAACAGCTAAACCAAACGTTTCCAATGTAAATTTCCACCTTTATATAGTGTAGAAAGGCATCCTGAAGCCTGGAAAGTCATTAATTTGATTGTCCAGTATTTCCTTCATGAGATATTGCAACACTTAGAAAAAGTGTACAGCGCCAGCAGACAATGAATTTTCAGCACTAAAAAAACGAAACTTCATTAACAGCTAAACCAAACGTTTCTAATGTAAATTTCCACATTTATAGAGTGTAAAAAGGCATCCTGAAGCCTGGGAAGTCATTAATTTGATTGTCCAGTATTTCCCTTATGAGATAATGCCTCACATAGCAAATGTGTACAGTGCGAGCTGAAAATGCATTTTCAGCACTAAAAAACCAAACTTTTATAACAGCTAAACCAAACGTTTCCAATGTAAATTTCCACCTTTTTATAGTGTAAAAAGACATCCTGAAGCCTGGGCAGTCATTAATTTGATTGTCCAATATTTCCCTTTTGAGATAATGCCTCTCATAGCAAATGTGTACAGCGCGAGCTGAAAATGCATTTACAGCACTAAAAAACCAAACTTTTATAACAGCTAAACCAAACGTTTCCAATGTACATTTCCACCTTTATATAGTGTAGAAAGGCATCCTGAAGCCTGGAAAGTCATTAATTTGATTGTCCAGTATTTCCTTCATGAGATATTGCAACACTTAGAAAAAGTGTACAGCGCCAGCAGACAATGAATTTTCAGCACTAAAAAAACGAAACTTCATTAACAGCTAAACTAAACGTTTCCGATGTAAATTTCCACCCTTATATAGTGTAAAAAGACATCCTGAAGCCTGGGCAGTCATTAATTTGATTGTCTAATATTTCCCTTATGAGATAATGCCTCTCATAGCAAATGTGTACAGCGCGAGCTGAAAATGCATTTACAGCACTAAAAAACCAAACTTTTATAACAGCTAAACCAAACGTTTCCAATGTACATTTCCACCTTTATATAGTGTAGAAAGGCATCCTGAAGCCTGGAAAGTCATTAATTTGATTGTCCAGTATTTCCTTCATGAGATATTGCAACACTTAGAAAAAGTGTACAGCGCCAGCAGACAATGAATTTTCAGCACTAAAAAAACGAAACTTCATTAACAGCTAAACCAAACGTTTCCAATGTAAATTTCCACATTTATAGAGTGTAAAAAGGCATCCTGAAGCCTGGGAAGTCATTAATTTGATTGTCCAGTATTTCCCTTATGAGATAATGCCTCTCATAGCAAATGTGTACAGCGCGAGCTGAAAATGCATTTACAGCACTAAAAAACCAAACTTTTATAACAGCTAAACCAAACGTTTCCAATGTACATTTCCACCTTTATATAGTGTAGAAAGGCATCCTGAAGCCTGGAAAGTCATTAATTTGATTGTCCAGTATTTCCTTCATGAGATATTGCAACACTTAGAAAAAGTGTACAGCGCCAGCAGACAATGAATTTTCAGCACTAAAAAAACGAAACTTCATTAACAGCTAAACTAAACGTTTCCAATGTAAATTTCCACCCTTATATAGTGTAAAAATACATCCTGAAGCCTGGGCAGTCATTAATTTGATTGTCCAATATTTCCCTTATGAGATAATGCCTCTCATAGCAAATGTGTACAGCGCGAGCTGAAAATGCATTTACAGCACTAAAAAACCAAACTTTTATAACAGCTAAACCAAACGTTTCCAATGTAAATTTCCACCTTTATATAGTGTAAAAAGACATCCTGAAGCCTGGGCAGTCATTAATTTGATTGTCCAGTATTTCCCTTATGAGATAATGCCTCACATAGCAAAAGTGTACAGTGCGAGCTGAAAATGCATTTTCAGCACTAAAAAAACCAAACTTTTATAACAGCTAAACCAAACGTTTCCAATGTAAATTTCCACCTTTATATAGTGTAAAAAGACATCCTGAAGCCTGGGCAGTCATTAATTTGATTGTCCAATATTTCCCTTCTGAGATAATGCCTCTCATAGCAAATGTGTACAGCGCGAGCTGAAAATGCATTTACAGCACTAAAAAACCAAACTTTTATAACAGCTAAACCAAACGTTTCCAATGTACATTTCCACCTTTATATAGTGTAGAAAGGCATCCTGAAGCCTGGAAAGTCATTAATTTGATTGTCCAGTATTTCCTTCATGAGATATTGCAACACTTAGAAAAAGTGTACAGCGCCAGCAGACAATGAATTTTCAGCACTAAAAAAACGAAACTTCATTAACAGCTAAACTAAACGTTTCCAATGTAAATTTCCACCCTTATATAGTGTAAAAATACATCCTGAAGCCTGGGCAGTCATTAATTTGATTGTCCAATATTTCCCTTATGAGATAATGCCTCTCATAGCAAATGTGTACAGCGCGAGTTGAAAATGCATTTACAGCACTAAAAAACCAAACTTTTATAACAGCTAAACCAAACGTTTCCAATGTAAATTTCCACCTTTATATAGTGTAGAAAGGCATCCTGAAGCCTGGAAAGTCATTAATTTGATTGTCCAGTATTTCCTTCATGAGATATTGCAACACTTAGAAAAAGTGTACAGCGCCAGCAGACAATGAATTTTCAGCACTAAAAAAACGAAACTTCATTAACAGCTAAACCAAACGTTTCCAATGTAAATTTCCACATTTATAGAGTGTAAAAAGGCATCCTGAAGCCTGGGAAGTCATTAATTTGATTGTCCAGTATTTCCCTTATGAGATAATGCCTCACATAGCAAATGTGTACAGTGCGAGCTGAAAATGCATTTTCAGCACTAAAAAAACAAACTTTTATAACAGCTAAACCAAACGTTTCCAATGTAAATTTCCACCTTTATATAGTGTAAAAAGACATCCTGAAGCCTGGGCAGTCATTAATTTGATTGTCCAGTATTTCCCTTATGAGATAATGCCTCACATAGCAAATGTGTACAGTGCGAGCTGAAAATGCATTTTCAGCACTAAAAAAAACAAACTTTTATAACAGCTAAACCAAACGTTTCCAATGTACATTTCCACCTTTATATAGTGTAGAAAGGCATCCTGAAGCCTGGAAAGTCATTGATTTGATTGTCCAGTATTTCCTTCATGAGATATTGCAACACTTAGAAAAAGTGTACAGCGCCAGCAGACAATGAATTTTCAGCACTAAAAAAACGAAACTTCATTAACAGCTAAACTAAACGTTTCCAATGTAAATTTCCAACTTTATATAGAGTAAAAAGACATCCTGAAGCCTGGGCAGCCATTAATTTGATTGTCCAATATTTCCCTTATGAGATAATGCCTCTCATAGCAAATGTGTACAGCGCGAGCTGAAAATGCATTTACAGCACTAAAAAACCAAACTTTTATAACAGCTAAACCAAACGTTTCCAATGTAAATTTCCACCTTTATAAAGTGTAAAAAGACATCCTGAAGCCTGGGCAGTCATTAATTTGATTGTCCAATATTTCCCTTATGAGATAATGCCTCTCATAGCAAATGTGTACAGCGCGAGCTGAAAATGCATTTACAGCACTAAAAAACCAAACTTTTATAACAGCTAAACCAAACGTTTCCAATGTAAATTTCCACCTTTATATAGTGTAGAAAGGCATCCTGAAGCCTGGAAAGTCATTAATTTGATTGTCCAGTATTTCCTTCATGAGATATTGCAACACTTAGAAAAAGTGTACAGCGCCAGCAGACAATGCATTTTCAGCACTAAAAAAAACGAAACTTCATTAACAGCTAAACTAAACGTTTCCAATGTAAATTTCCACCTTTATATAGTGTAAAAAGACATCCTGAAGCCTGGGCAGTCATTAATTTGATTGTCCAATATTTCCTTTATGAGATAATGCCTCTCATAGCAAATGTGTACAGCGCGAGCTGAAAATGCATTTACAGCACTAAAAAACCAAACTTTTATAACAGCTAAACCAAACGTTTCCAATGTAAATTTCCACCTTTATATAGTGTAGAAAGGCATCCTGAAGCCTGGAAAGTCATTAATTTGATTGTCCAGTATTTCCTTCATGAGATATTGCAACACTTAGAAAAAGTGTACAGCGCCAGCAGACAATGAATTTTCAGCACTAAAAAAACGAAACTTCATTAACAGCTAAACTAAACGTTTCCGATGTAAATTTCCACCCTTATATAGTGTAAAAAGACATCCTGAAGCCTGGGCAGTCATTAATTTGATTGTCTAATATTTCCCTTATGAGATAATGCCTCTCATAGCAAATGTGTACAGCGCGAGCTGAAAATGCATTTACAGCACTAAAAAACCAAACTTTTATAACAGCTAAACCAAACGTTTCCAATGTACATTTCCACCTTTATATAGTGTAGAAAGGCATCCTGAAGCCTGGAAAGTCATTAATTTGATTATCCAGTATTTCCTTCATGAGATATTGCAACACTTAGAAAAAGTGTACAGCGCCAGCAGACAATGAATTTTCAGCACTAAAAAAACGAAACTTCATTAACAGCTAAACCAAACGTTTCCAATGTAAATTTCCACATTTATAGAGTGTAAAAAGGCATCCTGAAGCCTGGGAAGTCATTAATTTGATTGTCCAGTATTTCCCTTATGAGATAATGCCTCACATAGCAAATGTGTACAGTGCGAGCTGAAAATGCATTTTCAGCACTAAAAAACCAAACTTTTATAACAGCTAAACCAAACGTTTCCAATGTAAATTTCCACCTTTATATAGTGTAAAAAGACATCCTGAAGCCTGGGCAGTCATTAATTTGATTGTCCAGTATTTCCCTTATGAGATAATGCCTCACACAGCAAATGTGTACAGTGCGAGCTGAAAATGCATTTTCAGCACTAAAAAAACCAAACTTTTATAACAGCTAAACCAAACGTTTCCAATGTAAATTTCCACCTTTATATAGTGTAAAAAGACATCCTGAAGCCTGGGCAGTCATTAATTTGATTGTCCAATATTTCCCTTCTGAGATAATGCCTCTCATAGCAAATGTGTACAGCGCGAGCTGAAAATGCATTTACAGCACTAAAAAACCAAACTTTTATAACAGCTAAACCACAAACGTTTCCAATGTACATTTCCACCTTTATATAGTGTAGAAAGGCATCCTGAAGCCTGGAAAGTCATTAATTTGATTGTCCAGTATCTCCTTCATGAGATATTGCAACACTTAGAAAAAGTGTACAGCGCCAGCAGACAATGAATTTTCAGCACTAAAAAAACGAAACTTCATTAACAGCTAAACTAAACGTTTCCAATGTAAATTTCCACCCTTATATAGTGTAAAAAGACATCCTGAAGCCTGGGCAGTCATTAATTTGATTGTCCAATATTTCCCTTATGAGATAATGCCTCTCATAGCAAATGTGTACAGCGCGAGCTGAAAATGCATTTACAGCACTAAAAAACCAAACTTTTATAACAGCTAAACCAAACGTTTCCAATGTAAATTTCCACCTTTATATAGTGTAGAAAGGCATCCTGAACCTGGAAAGTCATTAATTTGATTGTCCAGTATTTCCTTCATGAGATATTGCAACACTTAGAAAAAGTGTACAGCGCCAGCAGACAATGAATTTTCAGCACTAAAAAAACGAAACTTCATTAACAGCTAAACCAAACGTTTCCAATGTAAATTTCCACCCTTATATAGTGTAAAAAGACATCCTGAAGCCTGGGCAGTCATTAATTTGATTGTCCAATATTTCCCTTATGAGATAATGCCTCTCATAGCAAATGTGTACAGCGCGAGCTGAAAATGCATTTACAGCACTAAAAAACCAAACTTTTATAACAGCTAAACCAAACGTTTCCAATGTAAATTTCCACCTTTATATAGTGTAGAAAGGCATCCTGAAGCCTGGAAAGTCATTAATTTGATTGTCCAGTATTTCCTTCATGAGATATTGCAACACTTAGAAAAAGTGTACAGCGCCAGCAGACAATGAATTTTCAGCACTAAAAAAACGAAACTTCATTAACAGCTAAACCAAACGTTTCCAATGTAAATTTCCACATTTATAGTGTAAAAAGGCATCCTGAAGCCTGGGAAGTCATTAATTTGATTGTCCAGTATTTCCCTTATGAGATAATGCCTCACATAGCAAATGTGTACAGTGCGAGCTGAAAATGCATTTACAGCACTAAAAAACCAAACTTTTATAACAGCTAAACCAAACGTTTCCAATGTACATTTCCACCTTTATATAGTGTAGAAAGGCATCCTGAAGCCTGGAAAGTCATTAATTTGATTGTCCAGTATTTCCTTCATGAGATATTGCAACACTTAGAAAAAGTGTACAGCGCCAGCAGACAATGAATTTTCAGCACTAAAAAAACGAAACTTCATTAACAGCTAAACTAAACGTTTCCAATGTAAATTTCCACCCTTATATAGTGTAAAAAGACATCCTGAAGCCTGGGCAGTCATTAATTTGATTGTCCAATATTTCCCTTATGAGATAATGCCTCTCATAGCAAATGTGTACAGCGCGAGCTGAAAATGCATTTACAGCACTAAAAAACCAAACTTTTATAACAGCTAAACCAAACGTTTCCAATGTAAATTTCCACCTTTATATAGTGTAGAAAGGCATCCTGAAGCCTGGAAAGTCATTAATTTGATTGTCCAGTATTTCCTTCATGAGATATTGCAACACTTAGAAAAAGTGTACAGCGCCAGCAGACAATGAATTTTCAGCACTAAAAAAACGAAACTTCATTAACAGCTAAACCAAACGTTTCCAATGTAAATTTCCACATTTATAGAGTGTAAAAAGGCATCCTGAAGCCTGGGAAGTCATTAATTTGATTGTCCAGTATTTCCCTTATGAGATAATGCCTCACATAGCAAATGTGTACAGTGCGAGCTGAAAATGCATTTTCAGCACTAAAAAAACAAACTTTTATAACAGCTAAACCAAACGTTTCCAATGTAAATTTCCACCTTTATATAGTGTAAAAAGACATCCTGAAGCCTGGGCAGTCATTAATTTGATTGTCCAGTATTTCCCTTATGAGATAATTTCTCACACAGCAAATGTGTACAGTGCGAGCTGAAAATGCATTTTCAGCACTAAAAAAACCAAACTTTTATAACAGCTAAACCAAACGTTTCCAATGTAAATTTCCACCTTTATATAGTGTAAAAAGACATCCTGAAGCCTGGGCAGTCATTAATTTGATTGTCCAATATTTCCCTTCTGAGATAATGCCTCTCATAGCAAATGTGTACAGCGCGAGCTGAAAATGCATTTACAGCACTAAAAAACCAAACTTTTATAACAGCTAAACCAAACGTTTCCAATGTACATTTCCACCTTTATATAGTGTAGAAGGCATCCTGAAGCCTGGAAAGTCATTAATTTGATTGTCCAGTATTTCCTTCATGAGATATTGCAACACTTAGAAAAAGTGTACAGCGCCAGCAGACAATGAATTTTCAGCACTAAAAAAACGAAACTTCATTAACAGCTAAACTAAACGTTTCCAATGTAAATTTCCACCCTTATATAGTGTAAAAAGACATCCTGAAGCCTGGGCAGTCATTAATTTGATTGTCCAGTATTTCCTTCATGAGATATTGCAACACTTAGAAAAAGTGTACAGCGCCAGCAGACAATGAATTTTCAGCACTAAAAAAAACGAAACTTCATTAACAGCTAAACTAAACGTTTCCAATGTAAATTTCCACCTTTATATAGTGTAAAAAGACATCCTGAAGCCTGGGCAGTCATTAATTTGATTGTCCAATATTTCCCTTATGAGATAATGCCTCTCATAGCAAATGTGTACAGTGCGAGCTGAAAATGCATTTACAGCACTAAAAAACCAAACTTTTATAACAGCTAAACCAAACGTTTCCAATGTAAATTTCCACCTTTATATAGTGTAAAAAGACATCCTGAAGCCTGGGCAGTCATTAATTTGATTGTCCAATATTTCCCTTTTGAGATAATGCCTCTCATAGCAAATGTGTACAGCGCGAGCTGAAAATGCATTTACAGCACTAAAAAACCAAACTTTTATAACAGCTAAACCAAACGTTTCCAATGTACATTTCCACCTTTATATAGTGTAGAAAGGCATCCTGAAGCCTGGAAAGTCATTAATTTGATTGTCCAGTATTTCCTTCATGAGATATTGCAACACTTAGAAAAAGTGTACAGCGCCAGCAGACAATGAATTTTCAGCACTAAAAAAACGAAACTTCATTAACAGCTAAACTAAACGTTTCCGATGTAAATTTCCACCCTTATATAGTGTAAAAAGACATCCTGAAGCCTGGGCAGTCATTAATTTGATTGTCTAATATTTCCCTTATGAGATAATGCCTCTCATAGCAAATGTGTACAGCGCGAGCTGAAAATGCATTTACAGCACTAAAAAAACAAACTTTTATAACAGCTAAACCAAACGTTTCCAATGTACATTTCCACCTTTATATAGTGTAGAAAGGCATCCTGAAGCCTGGAAAGTCATTAATTTGATTGTCCAGTATTTCCTTCATGAGATATTGCAACACTTAGAAAAAGTGTACAGCGCCAGCAGACAATGAATTTTCAGCACTAAAAAAACGAAACTTCATTAACAGCTAAACTAAACGTTTCCAATGTATATTTCCACCTTTATATAGTGTAAAAAGACATCCTGAAGCCTGGGCAGTCATTAATTTGATTGTCCAGTATTTCCCTTATGAGATAATTTCTCACACAGCAAATGTGTACAGTGCGAGCTGAAAATGCATTTTCAGCACTAAAAAAACGAAACTTCATTAACAGCTAAACCAAACGTTTCCAATGTAAATTTCCACCCTTATATAGTGTAAAAAGACATCCTGAAGCCTGGGCAGTCATTAATTTGATTGTCCAATATTTCCCTTATGAGATAATGCCTCTCATAGCAAATGTGTACAGCGCGAGCTGAAAATGCATTTACAGCACTAAAAAACCAAACTTTTATAACAGCTAAACCAAACGTTTCCAATGTAAATTTCCACCTTTATATAGTGTAGAAAGGCATCCTGAAGCCTGGAAAGTCATTAATTTGATTGTCCAGTATTTCCTTCATGAGATATTGCAACACTTAGAAAAAGTGTACAGCGCCAGCAGACAATGAATTTTCAGCACTAAAAAAACGAAACTTCATTAACAGCTAAACCAAACGTTTCCAATGTAAATTTCCACATTTATAGTGTAAAAAGGCATCCTGAAGCCTGGGAAGTCATTAATTTGATTGTCCAGTATTTCCCTTATGAGATAATGCCTCACATAGCAAATGTGTACAGTGCGAGCTGAAAATGCATTTTCAGCACTAAAAAACCAAACTTTTATAACAGCTAAACCAAACGTTTCCAATGTAAATTTCCACCTTTATATAGTGTAAAAAGACATCCTGAAGCCTGGGCAGTCATTAATTTGATTGTCCAGTATTTCCCTTATGAGATAATGCCTCACACAGCAAATGTGTACAGTGCGAGCTGAAAATGCATTTTCAGCACTAAAAAAACCAAACTTTTATAACAGCTAAACCAAACGTTTCCAATGTAAATTTCCACCTTTATATAGTGTAAAAAGACATCCTGAAGCCTGGGCAGTCATTAATTTGATTGTCCAATATTTCCCTTCTGAGATAATGCCTCTCATAGCAAATGTGTACAGCGCGAGCTGAAAATGCATTTACAGCACTAAAAAACCAAACTTTTATAACAGCTAAACCAAACGTTTCCAATGTACATTTCCACCTTTATATAGTGTAGAAAGGCATCCTGAAGCCTGGAAAGTCATTAATTTGATTGTCCAGTATTTCCTTCATGAGATATTGCAACACTTAGAAAAAGTGTACAGCGCCAGCAGACAATGAATTTTCAGCACTAAAAAAACGAAACTTCATTAACAGCTAAACTAAACGTTTCCAATGTAAATTTCCACCCTTATATAGTGTAAAAAGACATCCTGAAGCCTGGGCAGTCATTAATTTGATTGTCCAATATTTCCCTTATGAGATAATGCCTCTCATAGCAAATGTGTACAGCGCGAGCTGAAAATGCATTTACAGCACTAAAAAACCAAACTTTTATAACAGCTAAACCAAACGTTTCCAATGTAAATTTCCACCTTTATATAGTGTAGAAAGGCATCCTGAAGCCTGGAAAGTCATTAATTTGATTGTCCAGTATTTCCTTCATGAGATATTGCAACACTTAGAAAAAGTGTACAGCGCCAGCAGACAATGAATTTTCAGCACTAAAAAAACGAAACTTCATTAACAGCTAAACCAAACGTTTCCAATGTAAATTTCCACATTTATAGAGTGTAAAAAGGCATCCTGAAGCCTGGGAAGTCATTAATTTGATTGTCCAGTATTTCCCTTATGAGATAATGCCTCACATAGCAAATGTGTACAGTGCGAGCTGAAAATGCATTTTCAGCACTAAAAAAACAAACTTTTATAACAGCTAAACCAAACGTTTCCAATGTAAATTTCCACCTTTATATAGTGTAAAAAGACATCCTGAAGCCTGGGCAGTCATTAATTTGATTGTCCAGTATTTCCCTTATGAGATAATTTCTCACACAGCAAATGTGTACAGTGCGAGCTGAAAATGCATTTTCAGCACTAAAAAAACCAAACTTTTATAACAGCTAAACCAAACGTTTCCAATGTAAATTTCCACCTTTATATAGTGTAAAAAGACATCCTGAAGCCTGGGCAGTCATTAATTTGATTGTCCAATATTTCCCTTCTGAGATAATGCCTCTCATAGCAAATGTGTACAGCGCGAGCTGAAAATGCATTTACAGCACTAAAAAACCAAACTTTTATAACAGCTAAACCAAACGTTTCCAATGTACATTTCCACCTTTATATAGTGTAGAAGGCATCCTGAAGCCTGGAAAGTCATTAATTTGATTGTCCAGTATTTCCTTCATGAGATATTGCAACACTTAGAAAAAGTGTACAGCGCCAGCAGACAATGAATTTTCAGCACTAAAAAAACGAAACTTCATTAACAGCTAAACTAAACGTTTCCAATGTAAATTTCCACCCTTATATAGTGTAAAAAGACATCCTGAAGCCTGGGCAGTCATTAATTTGATTGTCCAGTATTTCCTTCATGAGATATTGCAACACTTAGAAAAAGTGTACAGCGCCAGCAGACAATGAATTTTCAGCACTAAAAAAAACGAAACTTCATTAACAGCTAAACTAAACGTTTCCAATGTAAATTTCCACCTTTATATAGTGTAAAAAGACATCCTGAAGCCTGGGCAGTCATTAATTTGATTGTCCAATATTTCCCTTATGAGATAATGCCTCTCATAGCAAATGTGTACAGTGCGAGCTGAAAATGCATTTACAGCACTAAAAAACCAAACTTTTATAACAGCTAAACCAAACGTTTCCAATGTAAATTTCCACCTTTATATAGTGTAAAAAGACATCCTGAAGCCTGGGCAGTCATTAATTTGATTGTCCAATATTTCCCTTTTGAGATAATGCCTCTCATAGCAAATGTGTACAGCGCGAGCTGAAAATGCATTTACAGCACTAAAAAACCAAACTTTTATAACAGCTAAACCAAACGTTTCCAATGTACATTTCCACCTTTATATAGTGTAGAAAGGCATCCTGAAGCCTGGAAAGTCATTAATTTGATTGTCCAGTATTTCCTTCATGAGATATTGCAACACTTAGAAAAAGTGTACAGCGCCAGCAGACAATGAATTTTCAGCACTAAAAAAACGAAACTTCATTAACAGCTAAACTAAACGTTTCCGATGTAAATTTCCACCCTTATATAGTGTAAAAAGACATCCTGAAGCCTGGGCAGTCATTAATTTGATTGTCTAATATTTCCCTTATGAGATAATGCCTCTCATAGCAAATGTGTACAGCGCGAGCTGAAAATGCATTTACAGCACTAAAAAAACAAACTTTTATAACAGCTAAACCAAACGTTTCCAATGTACATTTCCACCTTTATATAGTGTAGAAAGGCATCCTGAAGCCTGGAAAGTCATTAATTTGATTGTCCAGTATTTCCTTCATGAGATATTGCAACACTTAGAAAAAGTGTACAGCGCCAGCAGACAATGAATTTTCAGCACTAAAAAAACGAAACTTCATTAACAGCTAAACTAAACGTTTCCAATGTATATTTCCACCTTTATATAGTGTAAAAAGACATCCTGAAGCCTGGGCAGTCATTAATTTGATTGTCCAATATTTCCCTTATGAGATAATGCCTCTCATAGCAAATGTGTACAGCGCGAGCTGAAAATGCATTTACAGCACTAAAAAAACAAACTTTTATAACAGCTAAACCAAACGTTTCCAATGTAAATTTCCACCTTTATATAGTGTAAAAAGACATCCTGAAGCCTGGGCAGTCATTAATTTGATTGTCCAGTATTTCCCTTATGAGATAATGCCTCACATAGCAAATGTGGACAGTGCGAGCTGAAAATGCATTTTCAGCACTAAAAAAACCAAACTTTTATAACAGCTAAACCAAACGTTTCCAATGTAAATTTCCACCTTTATATAGTGTAAAAAGACATCCTGAAGCCTGGGCAGTCATTAATTTGATTGTCCAGTATTTCCCTTATGAGATAATGCCTCACACAGCAAATGTGTACAGTGCGAGCTGAAAATGCATTTTCAGCACTAAAAAAACCAAACTTTTATAACAGCTAAACCAAACGTTTCCAATGTAAATTTCCACCTTTATATAGTGTAAAAAGACATCCTGAAGCCTGGGCAGTCATTAATTTGATTGTCCAATATTTCCCTTCTGAGATAATGCCTCTCATAGCAAATGTGTACAGCGCGAGCTGAAAATGCATTTACAGCACTAAAAAACCAAACTTTTATAACAGCTAAACCAAACGTTTCCAATGTACATTTCCACCTTTATATAGTGTAGAAAGGCATCCTGAAGCCTGGAAAGTAATTAATTTGATTGTCCAGTATTTCCTTCATGAGATATTGCAACACATAGAAAAAGTGTACAGCGCCAGCAGACAATGAATTTTCAGCACTAAAAAAACGAAACTTCATTAACAGCTAAACTAAACGTTTCCAATGTAAATTTCCACCTTTATATAGTGTAGAAAGGCATTCTGAAGCCTGGAAAGTCATTAATTTGATTGTCCAGTATTTCCTTCATGAGATATTGCAACACTTAGAAAAAGTGTACAGCGCCAGCAGACAATGAATTTTCAGCACTAAAAAAACGAAACTTCATTAACAGCTAAACTAAACGTTTCCTATGTAAATTTCCACCCTTATATAGTGTAAAAAGACATCCTGAAGCCTGGGCAGTCATTAATTTGATTGTCCAATATTTCCCTTATGAGATAATGCTTCTCATAGCAAATGTGTACAGCGCGAGCTGAAAATGCATTTACAGCACTAAAAAACCAAACTTTTATAACAGCTAAACCAAACGTTTCCAATGTAAATTTCCACCTTTATATAGTGTAGAAAGGCATCCTGAAGCCTGGAAAGTCATTAATTTGATTGTCCAGTATTTCCTTCATGAGATATTGCAACACTTAGAAAAAGTGTACAGCGCCAGCAGACAATGAATTTTCAGCACTAAAAAAAACGAAACTTCATTAACAGCTAAACCAAACGTTTCCAATGTAAATTTCCACATTTATAGAGTGTAAAAAGGCATCCTGAAGCCTGGGAAGTCATTAATTTGATTGTCCAGTATTTCCCTTATGAGATAATGCCTCACATAGCAAATGTGTACAGTGCGAGCTGAAAATGCATTTTCAGCACTAAAAAAACAAACTTTTATAACAGCTAAACCAAACGTTTCCAATGTAAATTTCCACCTTTATATAGTGTAAAAAGACATCCTGAAGCCTGGGCAGTCATTAATTTGATTGTCCAGTATTTCCCTTATGAGATAATTTCTCACACAGCAAATGTGTACAGTGCGAGCTGAAAATGCATTTTCAGCACTAAAAAAACCAAACTTTTATAACAGCTAAACCAAACGTTTCCAATGTAAATTTCCACCTTTATATAGTGTAAAAAGACATCCTGAAGCCTGGGCAGTCATTAATTTGATTGTCCAATATTTCCCTTCTGAGATAATGCCTCTCATAGCAAATGTGTACAGCGCGAGCTGAAAATGCATTTACAGCACTAAAAAACCAAACTTTTATAACAGCTAAACCAAACGTTTCCAATGTACATTTCCACCTTTATATAGTGTAGAAGGCATCCTGAAGCCTGGAAAGTCATTAATTTGATTGTCCAGTATTTCCTTCATGAGATATTGCAACACTTAGAAAAAGTGTACAGCGCCAGCAGACAATGAATTTTCAGCACTAAAAAAACGAAACTTCATTAACAGCTAAACTAAACGTTTCCAATGTAAATTTCCACCCTTATATAGTGTAAAAAGACATCCTGAAGCCTGGGCAGTCATTAATTTGATTGTCCAGTATTTCCTTCATGAGATATTGCAACACTTAGAAAAAGTGTACAGCGCCAGCAGACAATGAATTTTCAGCACTAAAAAAAACGAAACTTCATTAACAGCTAAACTAAACGTTTCCAATGTAAATTTCCACCTTTATATAGTGTAAAAAGACATCCTGAAGCCTGGGCAGTCATTAATTTGATTGTCCAATATTTCCCTTATGAGATAATGCCTCTCATAGCAAATGTGTACAGTGCGAGCTGAAAATGCATTTACAGCACTAAAAAACCAAACTTTTATAACAGCTAAACCAAACGTTTCCAATGTAAATTTCCACCTTTATATAGTGTAAAAAGACATCCTGAAGCCTGGGCAGTCATTAATTTGATTGTCCAATATTTCCCTTTTGAGATAATGCCTCTCATAGCAAATGTGTACAGCGCGAGCTGAAAATGCATTTACAGCACTAAAAAACCAAACTTTTATAACAGCTAAACCAAACGTTTCCAATGTACATTTCCACCTTTATATAGTGTAGAAAGGCATCCTGAAGCCTGGAAAGTCATTAATTTGATTGTCCAGTATTTCCTTCATGAGATATTGCAACACTTAGAAAAAGTGTACAGCGCCAGCAGACAATGAATTTTCAGCACTAAAAAAACGAAACTTCATTAACAGCTAAACTAAACGTTTCCGATGTAAATTTCCACCCTTATATAGTGTAAAAAGACATCCTGAAGCCTGGGCAGTCATTAATTTGATTGTCTAATATTTCCCTTATGAGATAATGCCTCTCATAGCAAATGTGTACAGCGCGAGCTGAAAATGCATTTACAGCACTAAAAAAACAAACTTTTATAACAGCTAAACCAAACGTTTCCAATGTACATTTCCACCTTTATATAGTGTAGAAAGGCATCCTGAAGCCTGGAAAGTCATTAATTTGATTGTCCAGTATTTCCTTCATGAGATATTGCAACACTTAGAAAAAGTGTACAGCGCCAGCAGACAATGAATTTTCAGCACTAAAAAAACGAAACTTCATTAACAGCTAAACTAAACGTTTCCAATGTATATTTCCACCTTTATATAGTGTAAAAAGACATCCTGAAGCCTGGGCAGTCATTAATTTGATTGTCCAATATTTCCCTTATGAGATAATGCCTCTCATAGCAAATGTGTACAGCGCGAGCTGAAAATGCATTTACAGCACTAAAAAAACAAACTTTTATAACAGCTAAACCAAACGTT
This sequence comes from Idiotropiscis lumnitzeri, assembly GCF_059441095.1. Classification (NCBI taxonomy): domain Eukaryota; kingdom Metazoa; phylum Chordata; class Actinopteri; order Syngnathiformes; family Syngnathidae; genus Idiotropiscis; species Idiotropiscis lumnitzeri. The sequence goes on from NW_028283621.1 coordinate 93,685, forward strand.
TCCAATGTAAATTTCCACCTTTATATAGTGTAAAAAGACATCCTGAAGCCTGGGCAGTCATTAATTTGATTGTCCAGTATTTCCCTTATGAGATAATGCCTCACATAGCAAATGTGGACAGTGCGAGCTGAAAATGCATTTTCAGCACTAAAAAAACCAAACTTTTATAACAGCTAAACCAAACGTTTCCAATGTAAATTTCCACCTTTATATAGTGTAAAAAGACATCCTGAAGCCTGGGCAGTCATTAATTTGATTGTCCAGTATTTCCCTTATGAGATAATGCCTCACACAGCAAATGTGTACAGTGCGAGCTGAAAATGCATTTTCAGCACTAAAAAAACCAAACTTTTATAACAGCTAAACCAAACGTTTCCAATGTAAATTTCCACCTTTATATAGTGTAAAAAGACATCCTGAAGCCTGGGCAGTCATTAATTTGATTGTCCAATATTTCCCTTCTGAGATAATGCCTCTCATAGCAAATGTGTACAGCGCGAGCTGAAAATGCATTTACAGCACTAAAAAACCAAACTTTTATAACAGCTAAACCAAACGTTTCCAATGTACATTTCCACCTTTATATAGTGTAGAAAGGCATCCTGAAGCCTGGAAAGTCATTAATTTGATTGTCCAGTATTTCCTTCATGAGATATTGCAACACTTAGAAAAAGTGTACAGCGCCAGCAGACAATGAATTTTCAGCACTAAAAAAACGAAACTTCATTAACAGCTAAACTAAACGTTTCCGATGTAAATTTCCACCCTTATATAGTGTAAAAAGACATCCTGAAGCCTGGGCAGTCATTAATTTGATTGTCTAATATTTCCCTTATGAGATAATGCCTCTCATAGCAAATGTGTACAGCGCGAGCTGAAAATGCATTTACAGCACTAAAAAAACAAACTTTTATAACAGCTAAACCAAACGTTTCCAATGTACATTTCCACCTTTATATAGTGTAGAAAGGCATCCTGAAGCCTGGAAAGTCATTAATTTGATTGTCCAGTATTTCCTTCATGAGATATTGCAACACTTAGAAAAAGTGTACAGCGCCAGCAGACAATGAATTTTCAGCACTAAAAAAACGAAACTTCATTAACAGCTAAACTAAACGTTTCCAATGTATATTTCCACCTTTATATAGTGTAAAAAGACATCCTGAAGCCTGGGCAGTCATTAATTTGATTGTCCAATATTTCCCTTATGAGATAATGCCTCTCATAGCAAATGTGTACAGCGCGAGCTGAAAATGCATTTACAGCACTAAAAAAACAAACTTTTATAACAGCTAAACCAAACGTTTCCAATGTAAATTTCCACCTTTATATAGTGTAAAAAGACATCCTGAAGCCTGGGCAGTCATTAATTTGATTGTCCAGTATTTCCCTTATGAGATAATGCCTCACATAGCAAATGTGGACAGTGCGAGCTGAAAATGCATTTTCAGCACTAAAAAAACCAAACTTTTATAACAGCTAAACCAAACGTTTCCAATGTAAATTTCCACCTTTATATAGTGTAAAAAGACATCCTGAAGCCTGGGCAGTCATTAATTTGATTGTCCAGTATTTCCCTTATGAGATAATGCCTCACACAGCAAATGTGTACAGTGCGAGCTGAAAATGCATTTTCAGCACTAAAAAAACCAAACTTTTATAACAGCTAAACCAAACGTTTCCAATGTAAATTTCCACCTTTATATAGTGTAAAAAGACATCCTGAAGCCTGGGCAGTCATTAATTTGATTGTCCAATATTTCCCTTCTGAGATAATGCCTCTCATAGCAAATGTGTACAGCGCGAGCTGAAAATGCATTTACAGCACTAAAAAACCAAACTTTTATAACAGCTAAACCAAACGTTTCCAATGTACATTTCCACCTTTATATAGTGTAGAAAGGCATCCTGAAGCCTGGAAAGTAATTAATTTGATTGTCCAGTATTTCCTTCATGAGATATTGCAACACATAGAAAAAGTGTACAGCGCCAGCAGACAATGAATTTTCAGCACTAAAAAAACGAAACTTCATTAACAGCTAAACTAAACGTTTCCAATGTAAATTTCCACCTTTATATAGTGTAGAAAGGCATTCTGAAGCCTGGAAAGTCATTAATTTGATTGTCCAGTATTTCCTTCATGAGATATTGCAACACTTAGAAAAAGTGTACAGCGCCAGCAGACAAGGAATTTTCAGCACTAAAAAAACGAAACTTCATTAACAGCTAAACTAAACGTTTCCTATGTAAATTTCCACCCTTATATAGTGTAAAAAGACATCCTGAAGCCTGGGCAGTCATTAATTTGATTGTCCAATATTTCCCTTATGAGATAATGCTTCTCATAGCAAATGTGTACAGCGCGAGCTGAAAATGCATTTACAGCACTAAAAAACCAAACTTTTATAACAGCTAAACCAAACGTTTCCAATGTAAATTTCCACCTTTATATAGTGTAGAAAGGCATCCTGAAGCCTGGAAAGTCATTAATTTGATTGTCCAGTATTTCCTTCATGAGATATTGCAACACTTAGAAAAAGTGTACAGCGCCAGCAGACAATGAATTTTCAGCACTAAAAAAAACGAAACTTCATTAACAGCTAAACCAAACGTTTCCAATGTAAATTTCCACATTTATAGAGTGTAAAAAGGCATCCTGAAGCCTGGGAAGTCATTAATTTGATTGTCCAGTATTTCCCTTATGAGATAATGCCTCACATAGCAAATGTGTACAGTGCGAGCTGAAAATGCATTTTCAGCACTAAAAAACCAAACTTTTATAACAGCTAAACCAAACGTTTCCAATGTAAATTTCCACCTTTATATAGTGTAAAAAGACATCCTGAAGCCTGGGCAGTCATTAATTTGATTGTCCAGTATTTCCCTTATGAGATAATGCCTCACACAGCAAATGTGTACAGTGCGAGCTGAAAATGCATTTTCAGCACTAAAAAAACCAAACTTTTATAACAGCTAAACCAAACGTTTCCAATGTAAATTTCCACCTTTATATAGTGTAAAAAGACATCCTGAAGCCTGGGCAGTCATTAATTTGATTGTCCAATATTTCCCTTCTGAGATAATGCCTCTCATAGCAAATGTGTACAGCGCGAGATGAAAATGCATTTACAGCACTAAAAAACCAAACTTTTATAACAGCTAAACCAAACGTTTCCAATGTACATTTCCACCTTTATATAGTGTAGAAAGGCATCCTGAAGCCTGGAAAGTCATTAATTTGATTGTCCAGTATTTCCTTCATGAGATATTGCAACACTTAGAAAAAGTGTACAGCGCCAGCAGACAATGAATTTTAAGCACTAAAAAAACGAAACTTCATTAACAGCTAAACTAAACGTTTCCAATGTAAATTTCCACCCTTATATAGTGTAAAAATACATCCTGAAGCCTGGGCAGTCATTAATTTGATTGGCCAATATTTCCCTTATGAGATAATGCCTCTCATAGCAAATGTGTACAGCGCGAGCTGAAAATGCATTTACAGCACTAAAAAACCAAACTTTTATAACAGCTAAACCAAACGTTTCCAATGTAAATTTCCACCTTTATATAGTGTAGAAAGGCATCCTGAAGCCTGGAAAGTCATTAATTTGATTGTCCAGTATTTCCTTCATGAGATATTGCAACACTTAGAAAAAGTGTACAGCGCCAGCAGACAATGAATTTTCAGCACTAAAAAAACGAAACTTCATTAACAGCTAAACCAAACGTTTCCAATGTAAATTTCCACATTTATAGAGTGTAAAAAGGCATCCTGAAGCCTGGGAAGTCATTAATTTGATTGTCCAGTATTTCCCTTATGAGATAATGCCTCACATAGCAAATGTGTACAGTGCGAGCTGAAAATGCATTTTCAGCACTAAAAAAACAAACTTTTATAACAGCTAAACCAAACGTTTCCAATGTAAATTTCCACCTTTATATAGTGTAAAAAGACATCCTGAAGCCTGGGCAGTCATTAATTTGATTGTCCAGTATTTCCCTTATGAGATAATGCCTCACATAGCAAATGTGTACAGTGCGAGCTGAAAATGCATTTTCAGCACTAAAAAAACCAAACTTTTATAACAGCTAAACCAAACGTTTCCAATGTAAATTTCCACCTTTATATAGTGTAAAAAGACATCCTGAAGCCTAGGCAGTCATTAATTTGATTGTCCAATATTTCCCTTATGAGACAATGCCTCTCATAGCAAATGTGTACAGCGCGAGCTGAAAATGCATTTTCAGCACTAAAAAAACAAACTTTTATAACAGCTAAACCAAACGTTTCCAATGTACATTTCCACCTTTATATAGTGTAGAAAGGCATCCTGAAGCCTGGAAAGTCATTGATTTGATTGTCCAGTATTTCCTTCATGAGATATTGCAACACTTAGAAAAAGTGTACAGCGCCAGCAGACAATGAATTTTCAGCACTAAAAAAACGAAACTTCATTAACAGCTAAACTAAACGTTTCCAATGTAAATTTCCAACTTTATATAGAGTAAAAAGACATCCTGAAGCCTGGGCAGCCATTAATTTGATTGTCCAATATTTCCCTTATGAGATAATGCCTCTCGTAGCAAATGTGTACAGCGCGAGCTGAAAATGCATTTACAGCACTAAAAAACCAAACTTTTATAACAGCTAAACCAAACGTTTCCAATGTAAATTTCCACCTTTATATAGTGTAAAAAGACATCCTGAAGCCTGGGCAGTCATTAATTTGATTGTCCAATATTTCCCTTATGAGATAATGCCTCTCATAGCAAATGTGTACAGCGCGAGCTGAAAATGCATTTACAGCACTAAAAAACCAAACTTTTATAACAGCTAAACCAAACGTTTCCAATGTAAATTTCCACCTTTATATAGTGTAGAAAGGCATCCTGAAGCCTGGAAAGTCATTAATTTGATTGTCCAGTATTTCCTTCATGAGATATTGCAACACTTAGAAAAAGTGTACAGCGCCAGCAGACAATGAATTTTCAGCACTAAAAAAAACGAAACTTCATTAACAGCTAAACTAAACGTTTCCAATGTAAATTTCCACCTTTATATAGTGTAAAAAGACATCCTGAAGCCTGGGCAGTCATTAATTTGATTGTCCAATATTTCCCTTATGAGATAATGCCTCTCATAGCAAATGTGTACAGCGCGAGCTGAAAATGCATTTACAGCACTAAAAAACCAAACTTTTATAACAGCTAAACCAAACGTTTCCAATGTAAATTTCCACCTTTATATAGTGTAGAAAGGCATCCTGAAGCCTGGAAAGTCATTAATTTGATTGTCCAGTATTTCCTTCATGAGATATTGCAACACTTAGAAAAAGTGTACAGCGCCAGCAGACAATGAATTTTCAGCACTAAAAAAACGAAACTTCATTAACAGCTAAACCAAACGTTTCTAATGTAAATTTCCACATTTATAGAGTGTAAAAAGGCATCCTGAAGCCTGGGAAGTCATTAATTTGATTGTCCAGTATTTCCCTTATGAGATAATGCCTCACATAGCAAATGTGTACAGTGCGAGCTGAAAATGCATTTTCAGCACTAAAAAACCAAACTTTTATAACAGCTAAACCAAACGTTTCCAATGTAAATTTCCACCTTTTTATAGTGTAAAAAGACATCCTGAAGCCTGGGCAGTCATTAATTTGATTGTCCAATATTTCCCTTTTGAGATAATGCCTCTCATAGCAAATGTGTACAGCGCGAGCTGAAAATGCATTTACAGCACTAAAAAACCAAACTTTTATAACAGCTAAACCAAACGTTTCCAATGTACATTTCCACCTTTATATAGTGTAGAAAGGCATCCTGAAGCCTGGAAAGTCATTAATTTGATTGTCCAGTATTTCCTTCATGAGATATTGCAACACTTAGAAAAAGTGTACAGCGCCAGCAGACAATGAATTTTCAGCACTAAAAAAACGAAACTTCATTAACAGCTAAACTAAACGTTTCCGATGTAAATTTCCACCCTTATATAGTGTAAAAAGACATCCTGAAGCCTGGGCAGTCATTAATTTGATTGTCTAATATTTCCCTTATGAGATAATGCCTCTCATAGCAAATGTGTACAGCGCGAGCTGAAAATGCATTTACAGCACTAAAAAACCAAACTTTTATAACAGCTAAACCAAACGTTTCCAATGTACATTTCCACCTTTATATAGTGTAGAAAGGCATCCTGAAGCCTGGAAAGTCATTAATTTGATTGTCCAGTATTTCCTTCATGAGATATTGCAACACTTAGAAAAAGTGTACAGCGCCAGCAGACAATGAATTTTCAGCACTAAAAAAACGAAACTTCATTAACAGCTAAACCAAACGTTTCCAATGTAAATTTCCACATTTATAGAGTGTAAAAAGGCATCCTGAAGCCTGGGAAGTCATTAATTTGATTGTCCAGTATTTCCCTTATGAGATAATGCCTCTCATAGCAAATGTGTACAGCGCGAGCTGAAAATGCATTTACAGCACTAAAAAACCAAACTTTTATAACAGCTAAACCAAACGTTTCCAATGTACATTTCCACCTTTATATAGTGTAGAAAGGCATCCTGAAGCCTGGAAAGTCATTAATTTGATTGTCCAGTATTTCCTTCATGAGATATTGCAACACTTAGAAAAAGTGTACAGCGCCAGCAGACAATGAATTTTCAGCACTAAAAAAACGAAACTTCATTAACAGCTAAACTAAACGTTTCCAATGTAAATTTCCACCCTTATATAGTGTAAAAATACATCCTGAAGCCTGGGCAGTCATTAATTTGATTGTCCAATATTTCCCTTATGAGATAATGCCTCTCATAGCAAATGTGTACAGCGCGAGCTGAAAATGCATTTACAGCACTAAAAAACCAAACTTTTATAACAGCTAAACCAAACGTTTCCAATGTAAATTTCCACCTTTATATAGTGTAAAAAGACATCCTGAAGCCTGGGCAGTCATTAATTTGATTGTCCAGTATTTCCCTTATGAGATAATGCCTCACATAGCAAAAGTGTACAGTGCGAGCTGAAAATGCATTTTCAGCACTAAAAAAACCAAACTTTTATAACAGCTAAACCAAACGTTTCCAATGTAAATTTCCACCTTTATATAGTGTAAAAAGACATCCTGAAGCCTGGGCAGTCATTAATTTGATTGTCCAATATTTCCCTTCTGAGATAATGCCTCTCATAGCAAATGTGTACAGCGCGAGCTGAAAATGCATTTACAGCACTAAAAAACCAAACTTTTATAACAGCTAAACCAAACGTTTCCAATGTACATTTCCACCTTTATATAGTGTAGAAAGGCATCCTGAAGCCTGGAAAGTCATTAATTTGATTGTCCAGTATTTCCTTCATGAGATATTGCAACACTTAGAAAAAGTGTACAGCGCCAGCAGACAATGAATTTTCAGCACTAAAAAAACGAAACTTCATTAACAGCTAAACTAAACGTTTCCAATGTAAATTTCCACCCTTATATAGTGTAAAAATACATCCTGAAGCCTGGGCAGTCATTAATTTGATTGTCCAATATTTCCCTTATGAGATAATGCCTCTCATAGCAAATGTGTACAGCGCGAGTTGAAAATGCATTTACAGCACTAAAAAACCAAACTTTTATAACAGCTAAACCAAACGTTTCCAATGTAAATTTCCACCTTTATATAGTGTAGAAAGGCATCCTGAAGCCTGGAAAGTCATTAATTTGATTGTCCAGTATTTCCTTCATGAGATATTGCAACACTTAGAAAAAGTGTACAGCGCCAGCAGACAATGAATTTTCAGCACTAAAAAAACGAAACTTCATTAACAGCTAAACCAAACGTTTCCAATGTAAATTTCCACATTTATAGAGTGTAAAAAGGCATCCTGAAGCCTGGGAAGTCATTAATTTGATTGTCCAGTATTTCCCTTATGAGATAATGCCTCACATAGCAAATGTGTACAGTGCGAGCTGAAAATGCATTTTCAGCACTAAAAAAACAAACTTTTATAACAGCTAAACCAAACGTTTCCAATGTAAATTTCCACCTTTATATAGTGTAAAAAGACATCCTGAAGCCTGGGCAGTCATTAATTTGATTGTCCAGTATTTCCCTTATGAGATAATGCCTCACATAGCAAATGTGTACAGTGCGAGCTGAAAATGCATTTTCAGCACTAAAAAAAACAAACTTTTATAACAGCTAAACCAAACGTTTCCAATGTACATTTCCACCTTTATATAGTGTAGAAAGGCATCCTGAAGCCTGGAAAGTCATTGATTTGATTGTCCAGTATTTCCTTCATGAGATATTGCAACACTTAGAAAAAGTGTACAGCGCCAGCAGACAATGAATTTTCAGCACTAAAAAAACGAAACTTCATTAACAGCTAAACTAAACGTTTCCAATGTAAATTTCCAACTTTATATAGAGTAAAAAGACATCCTGAAGCCTGGGCAGCCATTAATTTGATTGTCCAATATTTCCCTTATGAGATAATGCCTCTCATAGCAAATGTGTACAGCGCGAGCTGAAAATGCATTTACAGCACTAAAAAACCAAACTTTTATAACAGCTAAACCAAACGTTTCCAATGTAAATTTCCACCTTTATATAGTGTAAAAAGACATCCTGAAGCCTGGGCAGTCATTAATTTGATTGTCCAATATTTCCCTTATGAGATAATGCCTCTCATAGCAAATGTGTACAGCGCGAGCTGAAAATGCATTTACAGCACTAAAAAACCAAACTTTTATAACAGCTAAACCAAACGTTTCCAATGTAAATTTCCACCTTTATATAGTGTAGAAAGGCATCCTGAAGCCTGGAAAGTCATTAATTTGATTGTCCAGTATTTCCTTCATGAGATATTGCAACACTTAGAAAAAGTGTACAGCGCCAGCAGACAATGCATTTTCAGCACTAAAAAAAACGAAACTTCATTAACAGCTAAACTAAACGTTTCCAATGTAAATTTCCACCTTTATATAGTGTAAAAAGACATCCTGAAGCCTGGGCAGTCATTAATTTGATTGTCCAATATTTCCTTTATGAGATAATGCCTCTCATAGCAAATGTGTACAGCGCGAGCTGAAAATGCATTTACAGCACTAAAAAACCAAACTTTTATAACAGCTAAACCAAACGTTTCCAATGTAAATTTCCACCTTTATATAGTGTAGAAAGGCATCCTGAAGCCTGGAAAGTCATTAATTTGATTGTCCAGTATTTCCTTCATGAGATATTGCAACACTTAGAAAAAGTGTACAGCGCCAGCAGACAATGAATTTTCAGCACTAAAAAAACGAAACTTCATTAACAGCTAAACTAAACGTTTCCGATGTAAATTTCCACCCTTATATAGTGTAAAAAGACATCCTGAAGCCTGGGCAGTCATTAATTTGATTGTCTAATATTTCCCTTATGAGATAATGCCTCTCATAGCAAATGTGTACAGCGCGAGCTGAAAATGCATTTACAGCACTAAAAAACCAAACTTTTATAACAGCTAAACCAAACGTTTCCAATGTACATTTCCACCTTTATATAGTGTAGAAAGGCATCCTGAAGCCTGGAAAGTCATTAATTTGATTATCCAGTATTTCCTTCATGAGATATTGCAACACTTAGAAAAAGTGTACAGCGCCAGCAGACAATGAATTTTCAGCACTAAAAAAACGAAACTTCTTTAACAGCTAAACCAAACGTTTCCAATGTAAATTTCCACATTTATAGAGTGTAAAAAGGCATCCTGAAGCCTGGGAAGTCATTAATTTGATTGTCCAGTATTTCCCTTATGAGATAATGCCTCACATAGCAAATGTGTACAGTGCGAGCTGAAAATGCATTTTCAGCACTAAAAAACCAAACTTTTATAACAGCTAAACCAAACGTTTCCAATGTAAATTTCCACCTTTATATAGTGTAAAAAGACATCCTGAAGCCAGGGCAGTCATTAATTTGATTGTCCAGTATTTCCCTTATGAGATAATGCCTCACACAGCAAATGTGTACAGTGCGAGCTGAAAATGCATTTTCAGCACTAAAAAAACCAAACTTTTATAACAGCTAAACCAAACGTTTCCAATGTAAATTTCCACCTTTATATAGTGTAAAAAGACATCCTGAAGCCTGGGCAGTCATTAATTTGATTGTCCAATATTTCCCTTCTGAGATAATGCCTCTCATAGCAAATGTGTACAGCGCGAGCTGAAAATGCATTTACAGCACTAAAAAACCAAACTTTTATAACAGCTAAACCAAACGTTTCCAATGTACATTTCCACCTTTATATAGTGTAGAAAGGCATCCTGAAGCCTGGAAAGTCATTAATTTGATTGTCCAGTATTTCCTTCATGAGATATTGCAACACTTAGAAAAAGTGTACAGCGCCAGCAGACAATGAATTTTCAGCACTAAAAAAACGAAACTTCATTAACAGCTAAACTAAACGTTTCCAATGTAAATTTCCACCCTTATATAGTGTAAAAAGACATCCTGAAGCCTGGGCAGTCATTAATTTGATTGTCCAATATTTCCCTTATGAGATAATGCCTCTCATAGCAAATGTGTACAGCGCGAGCTGAAAATGCATTTACAGCACTAAAAAACCAAACTTTTATAACAGCTAAACCAAACGTTTCCAATGTAAATTTCCACCTTTATATAGTGTAGAAAGGCATCCTGAAGCCTGGAAAGTCATTAATTTGATTGTCCAGTATTTCCTTCATGAGATATTGCAACACTTAGAAAAAGTGTACAGCGCCAGCAGACAATGAATTTTCAGCACTAAAAAAACGAAACTTCATTAACAGCTAAACCAAACGTTTCCAATGTAAATTTCCACCCTTATATAGTGTAAAAAGACATCCTGAAGCTTGGGCAGTCATTAATTTGATTGTCCAATATTTCCCTTATGAGATAATGCCTCTCATAGCAAATGTGTACAGCGCGAGCTGAAAATGCATTTACAGCACTAAAAAACCAAACTTTTATAACAGCTAAACCAAACGTTTCCAATGTAAATTTCCACCTTTATATAGTGTAGAAAGGCATCCTGAAGCCTGGAAAGTCATTAATTTGATTGTCCAGTATTTCCTTCATGAGATATTGCAACACTTAGAAAAAGTGTACAGCGCCAGCAGACAATGAATTTTCAGCACTAAAAAAACGAAACTTCATTAACAGCTAAACCAAACGTTTCCAATGTAAATTTCCACATTTATAGTGTAAAAAGGCATCCTGAAGCCTGGGAAGTCATTAATTTGATTGTCCAGTATTTCCCTTATGAGATAATGCCTCACATAGCAAATGTGTACAGTGCGAGCTGAAAATGCATTTTCAGCACTAAAAAACCAAACTTTTATAACAGCTAAACCAAACGTTTCCAATGTAAATTTCCACCTTTATATAGTGTAAAAAGACATCCTGAAGCCTGGGCAGTCATTAATTTGATTGTCCAGTATTTCCCTTATGAGATAATGCCTCACACAGCAAATGTGTACAGTGCGAGCTGAAAATGCATTTTCAGCACTAAAAAAACCAAACTTTTATAACAGCTAAACCAAACGTTTCCAATGTAAATTTCCACCTTTATATAGTGTAAAAAGACATCCTGAAGCCTGGGCAGTCATTAATTTGATTGTCCAATATTTCCCTTCTGAGATAATGCCTCTCATAGCAAATGTGTACAGCGCGAGCTGAAAATGCATTTACAGCACTAAAAAACCAAACTTTTATAACAGCTAAACCAAACGTTTCCAATGTACATTTCCACCTTTATATAGTGTAGAAAGGCATCCTGAAGCCTGGAAAGTCATTAATTTGATTGTCCAGTATTTCCTTCATGAGATATTGCAACACTTAGAAAAAGTGTACAGCGCCAGCAGACAATGAATTTTCAGCACTAAAAAAACGAAACTTCATTAACAGCTAAACTAAACGTTTCCAATGTAAATTTCCACCCTTATATAGTGTAAAAAGACATCCTGAAGCCTGGGCAGTCATTAATTTGATTGTCCAATATTTCCCTTATGAGATAATGCCTCTCATAGCAAATGTGTACAGCGCGAGCTGAAAATGCATTTACAGCACTAAAAAACCAAACTTTTATAACAGCTAAACCAAACGTTTCCAATGTAAATTTCCACCTTTATATAGTGTAGAAAGGCATCCTGAAGCCTGGAAAGTCATTAATTTGATTGTCCAGTATTTCCTTCATGAGATATTGCAACACTTAGAAAAAGTGTACAGCGCCAGCAGACAATGAATTTTCAGCACTAAAAAAACGAAACTTCATTAACAGCTAAACCAAACGTTTCCAATGTAAATTTCCACATTTATAGAGTGTAAAAAGGCATCCTGAAGCCTGGGAAGTCATTAATTTGATTGTCCAGTATTTCCCTTATGAGATAATGCCTCACATAGCAAATGTGTACAGTGCGAGCTGAAAATGCATTTTCAGCACTAAAAAAACAAACTTTTATAACAGCTAAACCAAACGTTTCCAATGTAAATTTCCACCTTTATATAGTGTAAAAAGACATCCTGAAGCCTGGGCAGTCATTAATTTGATTGTCCAGTATTTCCCTTATGAGATAATTTCTCACACAGCAAATGTGTACAGTGCGAGCTGAAAATGCATTTTCAGCACTAAAAAAACCAAACTTTTATAACAGCTAAACCAAACGTTTCCAATGTAAATTTCCACCTTTATATAGTGTAAAAAGACATCCTGAAGCCTGGGCAGTCATTAATTTGATTGTCCAATATTTCCCTTCTGAGATAATGCCTCTCATAGCAAATGTGTACAGCGCGAGCTGAAAATGCATTTACAGCACTAAAAAACCAAACTTTTATAACAGCTAAACCAAACGTTTCCAATGTACATTTCCACCTTTATATAGTGTAGAAGGCATCCTGAAGCCTGGAAAGTCATTAATTTGATTGTCCAGTATTTCCTTCATGAGATATTGCAACACTTAGAAAAAGTGTACAGCGCCAGCAGACAATGAATTTTCAGCACTAAAAAAACGAAACTTCATTAACAGCTAAACTAAACGTTTCCAATGTAAATTTCCACCCTTATATAGTGTAAAAAGACATCCTGAAGCCTGGGAAGTCATTAATTTGATTGTCCAGTATTTCCCTTATGAGATAATGCCTCACATAGCAAATGTGTACAGTGCGAGCTGAAAATGCATTTTCAGCACTAAAAAACCAAACTTTTATAACAGCTAAACCAAACGTTTCCAATGTAAATTTACACCTTTATATAGTGTAAAAAGACATCCTGAAGCCTGGGCAGTCATTAATTTGATTGTCCAGTATTTCCCTTATGAGATAATGCCTCACACAGCAAATGTGTACAGTGCGAGCTGAAAATGCATTTTCAGCACTAAAAAAACCAAACTTTTATAACAGCTAAACCAAACGTTTCCAATGTAAATTTCCACCTTTATATAGTGTAAAAAGACATCCTGAAGCCTGGGCAGTCATTAATTTGATTGTCCAATATTTCCCTTCTGAGATAATGCCTCTCATAGCAAATGTGTACAGCGCGAGCTGAAAATGCATTTACAGCACTAAAAAAACAAACTTTTATAACAGCTAAACCAAACGTTTCCAATGTACATTTCCACCTTTATATAGTGTAGAAAGGCATCCTGAAGCCTGGAAAGTCATTAATTTGATTTTCCAGTATTTCCTTCATGAGATATTGCAACACTTAGAAAAAGTGTACAGCGCCAGCAGACAATGAATTTTCAGCACTAAAAAAACGAAACTTCATTAACAGCTAAACTAAACGTTTCCAATGTAAATTTCCACCCTTATATAGTGTAAAAAGACATCCTGAAGCCTGGGCAGTCATTAATTTGATTGTCCAATATTTCCCTTATGAGATAATGCTTCTCATAGCAAATGTGTACAGCGCGAGCTGAAAATGCATTTACAGCACTAAAAAACCAAACTTTTATAACAGCTAAACCAAACGTTTCCAATGTAAATTTCCACCTTTATATAGTGTAGAAAGGCATCCTGAAGCCTGGAAAGTCATTAATTTGATTGTCCAGTATTTCCTTCATGAGATATTGCAACACTTAGAAAAAGTGTACAGCGCCAGCAGACAATGAATTTTCAGCACTAAAAAAACGAAACTTCATTAACAGCTAAACCAAACGTTTCCAATGTAAATTTCCACATTTATAGAGTGTAAAAAGGCATCCTGAAGCCTGGGAAGTCATTAATTTGATTGTCCAGTATTTCCCTTATGAGATAATGCCTCACATAGCAAATGTGTACAGTGCGAGCTGAAAATGCATTTTCAGCACTAAAAAACCAAACTTTTATAACAGCTAAACCAAACGTTTCCAATGTAAATTTCCACCTTTATATAGTGTAAAAAGACATCCTGAAGCCTGGGCAGTCATTAATTTGATTGTCCAGTATTTCCCTTATGAGATAATGCCTCACACAGCAAATGTGTACAGTGCGAGCTGAAAATGCATTTTCAGCACTAAAAAAACCAAACTTTTATAACAGCTAAACCAAACGTTTCCAATGTAAATTTCCACCTTTATATAGTGTAAAAAGACATCCTGAAGCCTGGGCAGTCATTAATTTGATTGTCCAATATTTCCCTTCTGAGATAATGCCTCTCATAGCAAATGTGTACAGCGCGAGCTGAAAATGCATTTACAGCACTAAAAAACCAAACTTTTATAACAGCTAAACCAAACGTTTCCAATGTACATTTCCACCTTTATAGAGTGTAGAAAGGCATCCTGAAGCCTGGAAAGTCATTAATTTGATTGTCCAGTATTTCCTTCATGAGATATTGCAACACTTAGAAAAAGTGTACAGCGCCAGCAGACAATGAATTTTCAGCACTAAAAAAACGAAACTTCATTAACAGCTAAACTAAACGTTTCCAATGTAAATTTCCACCCTTATATAGTGTAAAAAGACATCCTGAAGCCTGGGCAGTCATTAATTTGATTGTCCAATATTTCCCTTATGAGATAATGCCTCTCATAGCAAATGTGTACAGCGCGAGCTGAAAATGCATTTACAGCACTAAAAAACCAAACTTTTATAACAGCTAAACCAAACGTTTAAAATGTAAATTTCCACCTTTATATAGTGTAGAAAGGCATCCTGAAGCCTGGAAAGTCATTAATTTGATTGTCCAGTATTTCCTTCATGAGATATTGCAACACTTAGAAAAAGTGTACAGCGCCAGCAGACAATGAATTTTCAGCACTAAAAAAACGAAACTTCATTAACAGCTAAACCAAACGTTTCCAATGTAAATTTCCACATTTATAGAGTGTAAAAAGGCATCCTGAAGCCTGGGAAGTCATTAATTTGATTGTCCAGTATTTCCCTTATGAGATAATGCCTCACATAGCAAATGTGTACAGTGCGAGCTGAAAATGCATTTTCAGCACTAAAAAAACAAACTTTTATAACAGCTAAACCAAACGTTTCCAATGTAAATTTCCACCTTTATATAGTGTAAAAAGACATCCTGAAGCCTGGGCAGTCATTAATTTGATTGTCCAGTATTTCCCTTATGAGATAATGCCTCACACAGCAAATGTGTACAGTGCGAGCTGAAAATGCATTTTCAGCACTAAAAAAAACAAACTTTTATAACAGCTAAACCAAACGTTTCCAATGTAAATTTCCACCTTTATATAGTGTAAAAAGACATCCTGAAGCCTGGGCAGTCATTAATTTGATTGTCCAATATTTCCCTTCTGAGATAATGCCTCTCATAGCAAATGTGTACAGCGCGAGCTGAAAATGCATTTACAGCACTAAAAAACCAAACTTTTATAACAGCTAAACCAAACGTTTCCAATGTACATTTCCACCTTTATATAGTGTAGAAAGGCATCCTGAAGCCTGGAAAGTCATTAATTTGATTGTCCAGTATTTCCTTCATGAGATATTGCAACACTTAGAAAAAGTGTACAGCGCCAGCAGACAATGAATTTTCAGCACTAAAAAAACGAAACTTCATTAACAGCTAAACTAAACGTTTCCAATGTAAATTTCCACCCTTATATAGTGTAAAAAGACATCCTGAAGCCTGGGCAGTCATTAATTTGATTGTCCAATATTTCCCTTATGAGATAATGCCTCTCATAGCAAATGTGTACAGCGCGAGCTGAAAATGCATTTACAGCACTAAAAAACCAAACTTTTATAACAGCTAAACCAAACGTTTCCAATGTAAATTTCCACCTTTATATAGTGTAGAAAGGCATCCTGAAGCCTGGAAAGTCATTAATTTGATTGTCCAGTATTTCCTTCATGAGATATTGCAACACTTAGAAAAAGTGTACAGCGCCAGCAGACAATGAATTTTCAGCACTAAAAAAACGAAACTTCATTAACAGCTAAACCAAACGTTTCCAATGTAAATTTCCACATTTATAGAGTGTAAAAAGGCATCCTGAAGCCTGGGAAGTCATTAATTTGATTGTCCAGTATTTCCCTTATGAGATAATGCCTCACATAGCAAATGTGTACAGTGCGAGCTGAAAATGCATTTTCAGCACTAAAAAACCAAACTTTTATAACAGCTAAACCAAACGTTTCCAATGTAAATTTCCACCTTTATATAGTGTAAAAAGACATCCTGAAACCTGGGCAGTCATTAATTTGATTGTCCAGTATTTCCCTTATGAGATAATGCCTCACACAGCAAATGTGTACAGTGCGAGCTGAAAATGCATTTTCAGCACTAAAAAAACCAAACTTTTATAACAGCTAAACCAAACGTTTCCAATGTAAATTTCCACCTTTATATAGTGTAAAAAGACATCCTGAAGCCTGGGCAGTCATTAATTTGATTGTCCAATATTTCCCTTCTGAGATAATGCCTCTCATAGCAAATGTGTACAGCGCGAGCTGAAAATGCATTTACAGCACTAAAAAACCAAACTTTTATAACAGCTAAACCAAACGTTTCCAATGTACATTTCCACCTTTATATAGTGTAGAAGGCATCCTGAAGCCTGGAAAGTCATTAATTTGATTGTCCAGTATTTCCTTCATGAGATATTGCAACACTTAGAAAAAGTGTACAGCGCCAGCAGACAATGAATTTTCAGCACTAAAAAAACGAAACTTAATTAACAGCTAAACTAAACGTTTCCAATGTAAATTTCCACCCTTATATAGTGTAAAAAGACATCCTGAAGCCTGGGCAGTCATTAATTTGATTGTCCAATATTTCCCTTATGAGATAATGCCTCTCATAGCAAATGTGTACAGCGCGAGCTGAAAATGCATTTTCAGCACTAAAAAACCAAACTTTTATAACAGCTAAACCAAACGTTTCCAATGTAAATTTCCACCTTTATATAGTGTAGAAAGGCATCTTGAATCCTGGAAAGTCATTAATTTGATTGTCCAGTATTTCCTTCATGAGATATTGCAACACTTAGAAAAAGTGTACAGCGCCAGCAGACAATGAATTTTCAGCACTAAAAAAACGAAACTTCATTAACAGCTAAACCAAACGTTTCCAATGTAAATTTCCACATTTATAGAGTGTAAAAAGGCATCCTGAAGCCTGGGAAGTCATTAATTTGATTGTCCAGTATTTCCCTTATGAGATAATGCCTCACATAGCAAATGTGTACAGTGCGAGCTGAAAATGCATTTTCAGCACTAAAAAACCAAACTTTTATAACAGCTAAACCAAACGTTTCCAATGTAAATTTCCACCTTTATATAGTGTAAAAAGACATCCTGAAGCCTGGGCAGTCATTAATTTGATTGTCCAGTATTTCCCTTATGAGATAATGCCTCACATAGCAAATGTGTACAGTGCGAGCTGAAAATGCATTTTCAGCACTAAAAAAACCAAACTTTTATAACAGCTAAACCAAACGTTTCCAATGTAAATTTCCACCTTTATATAGTGTAAAAAGACATCCTGAAGCCTGGGCAGTCATTAATTTGATTGTCCAATATTTCCCTTCTGAGATAATGCCTCTCATAGCAAATGTGTACAGCGCGAGCTGAAAATGCATTTACAGCACTAAAAAACCAAACTTTTATAACAGCTAAACCAAACGTTTCCAATGTACATTTCCACCTTTATATAGTGTAGAAAGGCATCCTGAAGCCTGGAAAGTCATTAATTTGATTGTCCAGTATTTCCTTCATGAGATATT
The DNA here is from genome assembly GCF_059441095.1 of Idiotropiscis lumnitzeri. Classification (NCBI taxonomy): domain Eukaryota; kingdom Metazoa; phylum Chordata; class Actinopteri; order Syngnathiformes; family Syngnathidae; genus Idiotropiscis; species Idiotropiscis lumnitzeri. The sequence goes on from NW_028283621.1 coordinate 111,872, forward strand.
GCAACACTTAGAAAAAGTGTACAGCGCCAGCAGACAATGAATTTTCAGCACTAAAAAAACGAAACTTCATTAACAGCTAAACCAAACGTTTCCAATGTAAATTTCCACCTTTATATAGTGTAAAAAGACATCCTGAAGCCTGGGCAGTCATTAATTTGATTGTCCAGTATTTCCCTTATGAGATAATGCCTCACATAGCAAATGTGTACAGTGCGAGCTGAAAATGCATTTTCAGCACTAAAAAAACCAAACTTTTATAACAGCTAAACCAAACGTTTCCAATGTAAATTTCCACCTTTATATAGTGTAAAAAGACATCCTGAAGCCTGGGCAGTCATTAATTTGATTGTCCAATATTTCCCTTCTGAGATAATGCCTCTCATAGCAAATGTGTACAGCGCGAGCTGAAAATGCATTTACAGCACTAAAAAACCAAACTTTTATAACAGCTAAACCAAACGTTTCCAATGTACATTTCCACCTTTATATAGTGTAGAAAGGCATCCTGAAGCCTGGAAAGTCATTAATTTGATTGTCCAGTATTTCCTTCATGAGATATTGCAACACTTAGAAAAAGTGTACAGCGCCAGCAGACAATGAATTTTCAGCACTAAAAAAACGAAACTTCATTAACAGCTAAACTAAACGTTTCCAATGTAAATTTCCACCCTTATATAGTGTAAAAAGACATCCTGAAGCCTGGGCAGTCATTAATTTGATTGTCCAATATTTCCCTTATGAGATAATGCTTCTCATAGCAAATGTGTACAGCGCGAGCTGAAAATGCATTTACAGCACTAAAAAACCAAACTTTTATAACAGCTAAACCAAACGTTTCCAATGTAAATTTCCACCTTTATATAGTGTAGAAAGGCATCCTGAAGCCTGGAAAGTCATTAATTTGATTGTCCAGTATTTCCTTCATGAGATATTGCAACACTTAGAAAAAGTGTACAGCGCCAGCAGACAATGAATTTTCAGCACTAAAAAAACGAAACTTCATTAACAGCTAAACCAAACGTTTCCAATGTAAATTTCCACATTTATAGAGTGTAAAAAGGCATCCTGAAGCCTGGGAAGTCATTAATTTGATTGTCCAGTATTTCCCTTATGAGATAATGCCTCACAAAGCAAATGTGTACAGTGCGAGCTGAAAATGCATTTTCAGCACTAAAAAACCAAACTTTTATAACAGCTAAACCAAACGTTTCCAATGTAAATTTCCACCTTTATATAGTGTAAAAAGACATCCTGAAGCCTGGGCAGTCATTAATTTGATTGTCCAGTATTTCCCTTATGAGATAATGCCTCACACAGCAAATGTGTACAGTGCGAGCTGAAAATGCATTTTCAGCACTAAAAAAACCAAACTTTTATAACAGCTAAACCAAACGTTTCCAATGTAAATTTCCACCTTTATATAGTGTAAAAAGACATCCTGAAGCCTGGGCAGTCATTAATTTGATTGTCCAATATTTCCCTTCTGAGATAATGCCTCTCATAGCAAATGTGTACAGCGCGAGCTGAAAATGCATTTACAGCACTAAAAAACCAAACTTTTATAACAGCTAAACCAAACGTTTCCAATGTACATTTCCACATTTATATAGTGTAGAAAGGCATCCTGAAGCCTGGAAAGTCATTAATTTGATTGTCCAGTATTTCCTTCATGAGATATTGCAACACTTAGAAAAAGTGTACAGCGCCAGCAGACAATGAATTTTCAGCACTAAAAAAACGAAACTTCATTAACAGCTAAACTAAACGTTTCCAATGTAAATTTCCACCCTTATATAGTGTAAAAAGACATCCTTAAGCCTGGGCAGTCATTAATTTGATTGTCCAATATTTCCCTTATGAGATAATGCCTCTCATAGCAAATGTGTACAGCGCGAGCTGAAAATGCATTTACAGCACTAAAAAAACAAACTTTTATAACAGCTAAACTAAACGTTTCCAATGTAAATTTCCACCTTTATATAGTGTAGAAAGGCATCCTGAAGCCTGGAAAGTCATTAATTTGATTGTCCAGTATTTCCTTCATGAGATATTGCAACACTTAGAAAAAGTGTACAGCGCCAGCAGACAATGAATTTTCAGCACTAAAAAAACGAAACTTCATTAACAGCTAAACTAAACGTTTCCAATGTAAATTTCCACCTTTATATAGTGTAAAAATGAAGCCTGGGCAGCCATTAATTTGATTGTCCAATATTTCCCTTATGAGATAATGCCTCTCATAGCAAATGTGTACAGCGCGAGCTGAAAATGCATTTACAGCACTAAAAAACCAAACTTTTATAACAGCTAAACCAAACGTTTCCAATGTAAATTTCCACCTTTATATAGTGTAAAAAGACATCCTGAAGCCTGGGCAGTCATTAATTTGATTGTCCAATATTTCCCTTATGAGATAATGCCTCTCATAGCAAATGTGTACAGCGCGAGCTGAAAATGCATTTACAGCACTAAAAAACCAAACTTTTATAACAGCTAAACCAAACGTTTCCAATGTAAATTTCCACCTTTATATAGTGTAGAAAGGCATCCTCTGAAGCCAGGAAAGTCATTAATTTGATTGTCCAGTATTTCCTTCATGAGATATTGCAACACTTAGAAAAAGTGTACAGCGCCAGCAGACAATGAATTTTCAGCACTAAAAAAACGAAACTTCATTAACAGCTAAACCAAACGTTTCCAATGTAAATTTCCACATTTATAGAGTGTAAAAAGGCATCCTGAAGCCTGGGAAGTCATTAATTTGATTGTCCAGTATTTCCCTTATGAGATAATGCCTCACATAGCAAATGTGTACAGTGCGAGCTGAAAATGCATTTTCAGCACTAAAAAACCAAACTTTTATAACAGCTAAACCAAACGTTTCCAATGTAAATTTCCACCTTTATATAGTGTAAAAAGACATCCTGAAGCCTGGGCAGTCATTAATTTGATTGTCCAGTATTTCCCTTATGAGATAATGCCTCACATAGCAAATGTGTACAGCGCGAGCTGAAAATGCATTTACAGCACTAAAAAACCAAACTTTTATAACAGCTAAACCAAACGTTTCCAATGTAAATTTCCACCTTTATATAGTGTAAAAAGACATCCTGAAGCCTGGGCAGTCATTAATTTGATTGTCCAATATTTCCCTTATGAGATAATGCCTCTCATAGCAAATGTGTACAGCGCGAGCTGAAAATGCATTTACAGCACTAAAAAAACAAACTTTTATAACAGCTAAACCAAACGTTTCAAATGTAAATTTCCACCTTTATATAGTGTAGAAAGGCATCCTGAAGCCTGGAAAGTCATTAATTTGATTGTCCAGTATTTCCTTCATGAGATATTGCAACACTTAGAAAAAGTGTACAGCGCCAGCAGACAATGAATTTTCAGCACTAAAAAAACGAAACTTCATTAACAGCTAAACTAAACGTTTCCAATGTATATTTCCACCTTTATATAGTGTAAAAAGACATCCTGAAGCCTGGGCAGTCATTAATTTGATTGTCCAATATTTCCCTTATGAGATAATGCCTCTCATAGCAAATGTGTACAGCGCGAGCTGAAAATGCATTTACAGCACTAAAAAAACAAACTTTTATAACAGCTAAACCAAACGTTTCAAATGTAAATTTCCACCTGTATATAGTGTAGAAAGGCATCCTGAAGCCTGGAAAGTCATTAATTTGATTGTCCAGTATTTCCTTCATGAGATATTGCAACACTTAGAAAAAGTGTACAGCGCCAGCAGACAATGAATTTTCAGCACTAAAAAAACGAAACTTCATTAACAGCTAAACCAAACGTTTCCAATGTAAATTTCCACATTTGTAGAGTGTAAAAAGGCATCCTGAAGCCTGGGAAGTCATTAATTTGATTGTCCAGTATTTCCCTTATGAGATAATGCCTCACATAGCAAATGTGTACAGTGCGAGCTGAAAATGCATTTTCAGCACTAAAAAAACAAACTTTTTTAACAGCTAAACCAAACGTTTCCAATGTAAATTTCCACCTTTATATAGTGTAAAAAGACATCCTGAAGCCTGGGCAGTCATTAATTTGATTGTCCAGTATTTCCCTTATGAGATAATGCCTCACATAGCAAATGTGGACAGTGCGAGCTGAAAATGCTTTTTCAGCACTAAAAAAAACAAACTTTTATAACAGCTAAACCAAACGTTTCCAATGTAAATTTCCACCTTTATATAGTGTAAAAAGACATCCTGAAGCCTGGGCAGTCATTAATTTGATTGTCCAATATTTCCCTTATGAGATAATGCCTCTCATAGCAAATGTGTACAGCGCGAGCTGAAAATGCATTTACAGCACTAAAAAACCAAACTTTTATAACAGCTAAACCAAACGTTTCCAATGTACATTTCCACCTTTATATAGTGTAGAAAGGCATCCTGAAGCCTGGAAAGTCATTAATTTGATTGTCCAGTATTTCCTTCATGAGATATTGCAACACTTAGAAAAAGTGTACAGCGCCAGCAGACAATGAATTTTCAGCACTAAAAAAACGAAACTTCATTAACAGCTAAACTAAACGTTTCCAATGTAAATTTCCACCCTTATATAGTGTAAAAAGACATCCTGAAGCCTGGGCAGTCATTAATTTGATTGTCCAATATTTCCCTTATGAGATAATGCCTCTCATAGCAAATGTGTACAGCGCGAGCTGAAAATGCATTTACAGCACTAAAAAACCAAACTTTTATAACAGCTAAACCAAACGTTTCCAATGTAAATTTCCACCTTTATATAGTGTAGAAAGGCATCCTGAAACCTGGAAAGTCATTAATTTGATTGTCCAGTATTTCCTTCATGAGCTATTGCAACACTTAGAAAAAGTGTACAGCGCCAGCAGACAATGAATTTTCAGCACTAAAAAAACGAAACTTCATTAACAGCTAAACCAAACGTTTCCAATGTAAATTTCCACATTTATAGAGTGTAAAAAGGCATCCTGAAGCCTGGGAAGTCATTAATTTGATTGTCCAGTATTTCCCTTATGAGATAATGCCTCACATAGCAAATGTGTACAGTGCGAGCTGAAAATGCATTTACAGCACTAAAAAAACAAACTATTTATAACAGCTAAACCAAACGTTTCCAATGTAAATTTCCACCTTTATATAGTGTAGAAAGGCATCTGAAGCCTGGAAAGTCATTAATTTGATTGTCCAGTATTTCCTTCATGAGATATTGCAACACTTAGAAAAAGTGTACAGCGCCAGCAGACAATGAATTTTCAGCACTAAAAAAACGAAACTTCATTAACAGCTAAACCAAACGTTTCCAATGTAAATTTCCACCTTTATATAGTGTAGAAAGGCATCCTGAAGCCTGGAAAGTCATTAATTTGATTGTCCAGTATTTCCTTCATGAGATATTGCAACACTTAGAAAAAGTGTACAGCGCCAGCAGACAATGAATTTTCAGCACTAAAAAAACGAAACTTCATTAACAGCTAAACTAAACGTTTCCAATGTAAATTTCCACCCTTATATAGTGTAAAAAGACATCCTGAAGCCTGGGCAGTCATTAATTTGATTGTCCAATATTTCCCTTATGAGATAATGCCTCTCATAGCAAATGTGTACAGCGCGAGCTGAAAATGCATTTACAGCACTAAAAAACCAAACTTTTATAACAGCTAAACCAAACGTTTCCAATGTAAATTTCCACCTTTATATAGTGTAGAAAGGCATCCTGAAGCCTGGAAAGTCATTAATTTGATTGTCCAGTATTTCCTTCATGAGATATTGCAACACTTAGAAAAAGTGTACAGCGCCAGCAGACAATGAATTTTCAGCACTAAAAAAACGAAACTTCATTAACAGCTAAACCAAACGTTTCCAATGTAATTTTCCACATTTATAGAGTGTAAAAAGGCATCCTGAAGCCTGGGAAGTCATTAATTTGATTGTCCAGTATTTCCCTTATGAGATAATGCCTCACATAGCAAATGTGTACAGTGCGAGCTGAAAATGCATTTACAGCACTAAAAAAACAAACTATTTATAACAGCTAAACCAAACGTTTCCAATGTAAATTTCCACCTTTATATAGTGTAGAAAGGCATCCTGAAGCCTGGAAAGTCATTAATTTGATTGTCCAGTATTTCCTTCATGAGATATTGCAACACTTAGAAAAAGTGTACAGCGCCAGCAGACAATGAATTTTCAGCACTAAAAAAACGAAACTTCATTAACAGCTAAACTAAACGTTTCCAATGTAAATTTCCACCTTTATATAGTGTAAAAATACATCCTGAAGCCTGGGCAGCCATTAATTTGATTGTCCAATATTTCCCTTATGAGATAATGCCTCTCATAGCAAATGTGTACAGCGCGAGCTGAAAATGCATTTACAGCACTAAAAAAACAAACTTTTATAACAGCTAAACCAAACGTTTCCAATGTAAATTTCCACCTTTATATAGTGTAAAAAAGACATCCTGAAGCCTGGGCAGTCATTAATTTGATTGTCCAATATTTCCCTTATGAGATAATGCCTCTCATAGCAAATGTGTACAGCGCGAGCTGAAAATGCATTTACAGCACTAAAAAAACAAACTTTTATAACAGCTAAACCAAACGTTTCCAATGTAAATTTCCACCTTTATATAGTGTAGAAAGGCATCCTGAAGCCTGGAAAGTCATTAATTTGATTGTCCAGTATTTCCTTCATGAGATATTGCAACACTTAGAAAAAGTGTACAGCGCCAGCAGACAATGAATTTTCAGCACTAAAAAAAACGAAACTTCATTAACAGCTAAACCAAACGTTTCCAATGTAAATTTCCAACTTTATATAGTGTAGAAAGGCATCCTGAAGCCTGGAAAGTCATTAATTTGATTGTCCAGTATTTCCTTCATGAGATATTGCAACACTTAGAAAAAGTGTACAGCGCCAGCAGACAATGAATTTTCAGCACTAAAAAAACGAAACTTCATTAACAGCTAAACCAAACGTTTCCAATGTAAATTTCCACATTTATAGAGTGTAAAAAGGCATCCTGAAGCCTGGGAAGTCATTAATTTGATTGTTCAGTATTTCCCTTATGAGATAATGCCTCACATAGCAAATGTGTACAGTGCGAGCTGAAAATGCATTTTCAGCACTAAAAAACCAAACTTTTATAACAGCTAAACCAAACGTTTCCAATGTAAATTTCCACCTTTATATAGTGTAAAAAGACATCCTGAAGCCTGGGCAGTCATTAATTTGATTGTCCAATATTTCCCTTATGAGATAATGCCTCTCATAGCAAATGTGTACAGCGCGAGCTGAAAATGCATTTACAGCACTAAAAAACCAAACTTTTATAACAGCTAAACCAAACGTTTCAAATGTAAATTTCCACCTTTATATAGTGTAGAAAGGCATCCTGAAGCCTGGAAAGTCATTAATTTGATTATCCAGTATTTCCCTTATGAGATAATGCCTCACATAGCAAATGTGTACAGTGCGAGCTGAAAATGCATTTTCAGCACTAAAAAAAACAAACTTTTATAACAGCTAAACCAAACGTTTCCAATGTAAATTTCCACCTTTATATAGTGTAGAAAGGCATCCTGAAGCCTGGAAAGTCATTAATTTGATTGTCAAGTATTTCCTTCATGAGATATTGCAACACTTAGAAAAAGTGTACAGCGCCAGCAGACAATGAATTTTCAGCACTAAAAAAACGAAACTTCATTAACAGCTAAACCAAACGTTTCCAATGTAAATTTCCACATTTATAGAGTGTAAAAAGGCATCCTGAAGCCTGGGAAGTCATTAATTTGATTGTCCAGTATTTCCCTTATGAGATAATGCCTCACATAGCAAATGTGTACAGTGCGAGCTGAAAATGCATTTACAGCACTAAAAAAACAAACTTTTATAACAGCTAAACCAAACGTTTCCAATGTAAATTTCCACCTTTATATAGTGTAGAAAGGCATCCTGAAGCCTGGAAAGTCATTAATTTGATTGTCCAGTATTTCCTTCATGAGATATTGCAACACTTAGAAAAGTGTACAGCGCCAGCAGACAATGAATTTTCAGCACTAAATAAACGAAACTTCATTAACAGCTAAAGTAAACGTTTCCAATGTAAATTTCCACCTTTATATAGTGTAAAAAGACATCCTGAAGCCTGGGCAGTCATTAATTTGATTGTCCAATATTTCCCTTATGAGATAATGCCTCTCATAGCAAATGTGTACAGTGCGAGCTGAAAATGCATTTACAGCACTAAAAAAACAAACTTTTATAACAGCTAAACCAAACGTTTCCAATGTAAATTTCCACCCTTATATAGTGTAAAAAGACATCCTGAAGCCTGGGCAGTCATTAATTTGATTGTCCAATATTTCCCTTATGAGATAATGCCTCTCATAGCAAATGTGTACAGCGCGAGCTGAAAATGCATTTACAGCACTAAAAAAACAAACTTTTATAACAGCTAAACCAAACGTTTCCAATGTAAATTTCCACCTTTATATAGTGTAGAAAGGCATCCTGAAGCCTGGAAAGTCATTAATTTGATTGTCCAGTATTTCCTTCATGAGATATTGCAACACTTAGAAAAAGTGTACAGCGCCAGCAGACAATGAATTTTCAGCACTAAAAAAAACGAAACTTCATTAACAGCTAAACCAAACGTTTCCAATGTAAATTTCCAACTTTATATAGTGTAGAAAGGCATCCTGAAGCCTGGAAAGTCATTAATTTGATTGTCCAGTATTTCCTTCATGAGATATTGCAACACTTAGAAAAAGTGTACAGCGCCAGCAGACAATGAATTTTCAGCACTAAAAAAACGAAACTTCATTAACAGCTAAACCAAACGTTTCCAATGTAAATTTCCACATTTATAGAGTGTAAAAAGGCATCCTGAAGCCTGGGAAGTCATTAATTTGATTGTCCAGTATTTCCCTTATGAGATAATGCCTCACATAGCAAATGTGTACAGTGCGAGCTGAAAATGCATTTTCAGCACTAAAAAACCAAACTTTTATAACAGCTAAACCAAACGTTTCCAATGTAAATTTCCACCTTTATATAGTGTAAAAAGACATCCTGAAGCCTGGGCAGTCATTAATTTGATTGTCCAGTATTTCCCTTATGAGATAATGCCTCACATAGCAAATGTGTACAGCGCGAGCTGAAAATGCATTTACAGCACTAAAAAACCAAACTTTTATAACAGCTAAACCAAACGTTTCCAATGTAAATTTCCACCTTTATATAGTGTAAAAAGACATCCTGAAGCCTGGGCAGTCATTAATTTGATTGTCCAATATTTCCCTTATGAGATAATGCCTCTCATAGCAAATGTGTACAGCGCGAGCTGAAAATGCATTTACAGCACTAAAAAAACAAACTTTTATAACAGCTAAACCAAACGTTTCAAATGTAAATTTCCACCTTTATATAGTGTAGAAAGGCATCCTGAAGCCTGGAAAGTCATTAATTTGATTGTCCAGTATTTCCTTCATGAGATATTGCAACACTTAGAAAAAGTGTACAGCGCCAGCAGACAATGAATTTTCAGCACTAAAAAAACGAAACTTCATTAACAGCTAAACTAAACGTTTCCAATGTATATTTCCACCTTTATATAGTGTAAAAAGACATCCTGAAGCCTGGGCAGTCATTAATTTGATTGTCCAATATTTCCCTTATGAGATAATGCCTCTCATAGCAAATGTGTACAGCGCGAGCTGAAAATGCATTTACAGCACTAAAAAAACAAACTTTTATAACAGCTAAACCAAACGTTTCAAATGTAAATTTCCACCTGTATATAGTGTAGAAAGGCATCCTGAAGCCTGGAAAGTCATTAATTTGATTGTCCAGTATTTCCTTCATGAGATATTGCAACACTTAGAAAAAGTGTACAGCGCCAGCAGACAATGAATTTTCAGCACTAAAAAAACGAAACTTCATTAACAGCTAAACCAAACGTTTCCAATGTAAATTTCCACATTTGTAGAGTGTAAAAAGGCATCCTGAAGCCTGGGAAGTCATTAATTTGATTGTCCAGTATTTCCCTTATGAGATAATGCCTCACATAGCAAATGTGTACAGTGCGAGCTGAAAATGCATTTTCAGCACTAAAAAAACAAACTTTTTTAACAGCTAAACCAAACGTTTCCAATGTAAATTTCCACCTTTATATAGTGTAAAAAGACATCCTGAAGCCTGGGCAGTCATTAATTTGATTGTCCAGTATTTCCCTTATGAGATAATGCCTCACATAGCAAATGTGGACAGTGCGAGCTGAAAATGCTTTTTCAGCACTAAAAAAAACAAACTTTTATAACAGCTAAACCAAACGTTTCCAATGTAAATTTCCACCTTTATATAGTGTAAAAAGACATCCTGAAGCCTGGGCAGTCATTAATTTGATTGTCCAATATTTCCCTTATGAGATAATGCCTCTCATAGCAAATGTGTACAGCGCGAGCTGAAAATGCATTTACAGCACTAAAAAACCAAACTTTTATAACAGCTAAACCAAACGTTTCCAATGTACATTTCCACCTTTATATAGTGTAGAAAGGCATCCTGAAGCCTGGAAAGTCATTAATTTGATTGTCCAGTATTTCCTTCATGAGATATTGCAACACTTAGAAAAAGTGTACAGCGCCAGCAGACAATGAATTTTCAGCACTAAAAAAACGAAACTTCATTAACAGCTAAACTAAACGTTTCCAATGTAAATTTCCACCCTTATATAGTGTAAAAAGACATCCTGAAGCCTGGGCAGTCATTAATTTGATTGTCCAATATTTCCCTTATGAGATAATGCCTCTCATAGCAAATGTGTACAGCGCGAGCTGAAAATGCATTTACAGCACTAAAAAACCAAACTTTTATAACAGCTAAACCAAACGTTTCCAATGTAAATTTCCACCTTTATATAGTGTAGAAAGGCATCCTGAAACCTGGAAAGTCATTAATTTGATTGTCCAGTATTTCCTTCATGAGATATTGCAACACTTAGAAAAAGTGTACAGCGCCAGCAGACAATGAATTTTCAGCACTAAAAAAACGAAACTTCATTAACAGCTAAACCAAACGTTTCCAATGTAAATTTCCACATTTATAGAGTGTAAAAAGGCATCCTGAAGCCTGGGAAGTCATTAATTTGATTGTCCAGTATTTCCCTTATGAGATAATGCCTCACATAGCAAATGTGTACAGTGCGAGCTGAAAATGCATTTACAGCACTAAAAAAACAAACTATTTATAACAGCTAAACCAAACGTTTCCAATGTAAATTTCCACCTTTATATAGTGTAGAAAGGCATCTGAAGCCTGGAAAGTCATTAATTTGATTGTCCAGTATTTCCTTCATGAGATATTGCAACACTTAGAAAAAGTGTACAGCGCCAGCAGACAATGAATTTTCAGCACTAAAAAAACGAAACTTCATTAACAGCTAAACTAAACGTTTCCAATGTAAATTTCCACCTTTATATAGTGTAAAAAGACATCCTGAAGCCTGGGCAGCCATTAATTTGATTGTCCAATGTTTCCCTTATGAGATAATGCCTCTCATAGCAAATGTGTACAGCGCGAGCTGAAAATGCATTTACAGCACTAAAAAAACAAACTTTTATAACAGCTAAACCAAACGTTTCCAATGTAAATTTCCACCTTTATATAGTGTAAAAAGACATCCTGAAGCCTGGGCAGTCATTAATTTGATTGTCCAATATTTCCCTTATGAGATAATGCCTCTCATAGCAAATGTGTACAGCGCGAGCTGAAAATGCATTTACAGCACTAAAAAACCAAACTTTTATAACAGCTAAACCAAACGTTTCCAATGTAAATTTCCACCTTTATATAGTGTAGAAAGGCATCCTGAAGCCTGGAAAGTCATTAATTTGATTGTCCAGTATTTCCTTCATGAGATATTGCAACACTTAGAAAAAGTATACAGCGCCAGCAGACAATGAATTTTCAGCACTAAAAAAACGAAACTTCATTAACAGCTAAACCAAACGTTTCCAATGTAAATTTCCACCTTTATATAGTGTAGAAAGGCATCCTGAAGCCTGGAAAGTCATTAATTTGATTGTCCAGTATTTCCTTCATGAGATATTGCAACACTTAGAAAAAGTGTACAGCGCCAGCAGACAATGAATTTTCAGCACTAAAAAAACGAAACTTCATTAACAGCTAAACTAAACGTTTCCAATGTAAATTTCCACCCTTATATAGTGTAAAAAGACATCCTGAAGCCTGGGCAGTCATTAATTTGATTGTCCAATATTTCCCTTATGAGATAATGCCTCTCATAGCAAATGTGTACAGCGCGAGCTGAAAATGCATTTACAGCACTAAAAAACCAAACTTTTATAACAGCTAAACCAAACGTTTCCAATGTAAATTTCCACCTTTATATAGTGTAGAAAGGCATCCTGAAGCCTGGAAAGTCATTAATTTGATTGTCCAGTATTTCCTTCATGAGATATTGCAACACTTAGAAAAAGTGTACAGCGCCAGCAGACAATGAATTTTCAGCACTAAAAAAACGAAACTTCATTAACAGCTAAACCAAACGTTTCCAATGTAATTTTCCACATTTATAGAGTGTAAAAAGGCATCCTGAAGCCTGGGAAGTCATTAATTTGATTGTCCAGTATTTCCCTTATGAGATAATGCCTCACATAGCAAATGTGTACAGTGCGAGCTGAAAATGCATTTACAGCACTAAAAAAACAAACTATTTATAACAGCTAAACCAAACGTTTCCAATGTAAATTTCCACCTTTATATAGTGTAGAAAGGCATCCTGAAGCCTGGAAAGTCATTAATTTGATTGTCCAGTATTTCCTTCATGAGATATTGCAACACTTAGAAAAAGTGTACAGCGCCAGCAGACAATGAATTTTCAGCACTAAAAAAACGAAACTTCATTAACAGCTAAACTAAACGTTTCCAATGTAAATTTCCACCTTTATATAGTGTAAAAATACATCCTGAAGCCTGGGCAGCCATTAATTTGATTGTCCAATATTTCCCTTATGAGATAATGCCTCTCATAGCAAATGTGTACAGCGCGAGCTGAAAATGCATTTACAGCACTAAAAAAACAAACTTTTATAACAGCTAAACCAAACGTTTCCAATGTAAATTTCCACCTTTATATAGTGTAAAAAAGACATCCTGAAGCCTGGGCAGTCATTAATTTGATTGTCCAATATTTCCCTTATGAGATAATGCCTCTCATAGCAAATGTGTACAGCGCGAGCTGAAAATGCATTTACAGCACTAAAAAAACAAACTTTTATAACAGCTAAACCAAACGTTTCCAATGTAAATTTCCACCTTTATATAGTGTAGAAAGGCATCCTGAAGCCTGGAAAGTCATTAATTTGATTGTCCAGTATTTCCTTCATGAGATATTGCAACACTTAGAAAAAGTGTACAGCGCCAGCAGACAATGAATTTTCAGCACTAAAAAAAACGAAACTTCATTAACAGCTAAACCAAACGTTTCCAATGTAAATTTCCAACTTTATATAGTGTAGAAAGGCATCCTGAAGCCTGGAAAGTCATTAATTTGATTGTCCAGTATTTCCTTCATGAGATATTGCAACACTTAGAAAAAGTGTACAGCGCCAGCAGACAATGAATTTTCAGCACTAAAAAAACGAAACTTCATTAACAGCTAAACCAAACGTTTCCAATGTAAATTTCCACATTTATAGAGTGTAAAAAGGCATCCTGAAGCCTGGGAAGTCATTAATTTGATTGTCCAGTATTTCCCTTATGAGATAATGCCTCACATAGCAAATGTGTACAGTGCGAGCTGAAAATGCATTTTCAGCACTAAAAAACCAAACTTTTATAACAGCTAAACCAAACGTTTCCAATGTAAATTTCCACCTTTATATAGTGTAAAAAGACATCCTGAAGCCTGGGCAGTCATTAATTTGATTGTCCAATATTTCCCTTATGAGATAATGCCTCTCATAGCAAATGTGTACAGCGCGAGCTGAAAATGCATTTACAGCACTAAAAAACCAAACTTTTATAACAGCTAAACCAAACGTTTCAAATGTAAATTTCCACCTTTATATAGTGTAGAAAGGCATCCTGAAGCCTGGAAAGTCATTAATTTGATTATCCAGTATTTCCCTTATGAGATAATGCCTCACATAGCAAATGTGTACAGTGCGAGCTGAAAATGCATTTTCAGCACTAAAAAAAACAAACTTTTATAACAGCTAAACCAAACGTTTCCAATGTAAATTTCCACCTTTATATAGTGTAGAAAGGCATCCTGAAGCCTGGAAAGTCATTAATTTGATTGTCAAGTATTTCCTTCATGAGATATTGCAACACTTAGAAAAAGTGTACAGCGCCAGCAGACAATGAATTTTCAGCACTAAAAAAACGAAACTTCATTAACAGCTAAACCAAACGTTTCCAATGTAAATTTCCACATTTATAGAGTGTAAAAAGGCATCCTGAAGCCTGGGAAGTCATTAATTTGATTGTCCAGTATTTCCCTTATGAGATAATGCCTCACATAGCAAATGTGTACAGTGCGAGCTGAAAATGCATTTACAGCACTAAAAAAACAAACTTTTATAACAGCTAAACCAAACGTTTCCAATGTAAATTTCCACCTTTATATAGTGTAGAAAGGCATCCTGAAGCCTGGAAAGTCATTAATTTGATTGTCCAGTATTTCCTTCATGAGATATTGCAACACTTAGAAAAGTGTACAGCGCCAGCAGACAATGAATTTTCAGCACTAAATAAACGAAACTTCATTAACAGCTAAAGTAAACGTTTCCAATGTAAATTTCCACCTTTATATAGTGTAAAAAGACATCCTGAAGCCTGGGCAGTCATTAATTTGATTGTCCAATATTTCCCTTATGAGATAATGCCTCTCATAGCAAATGTGTACAGTGCGAGCTGAAAATGCATTTACAGCACTAAAAAAACAAACTTTTATAACAGCTAAACCAAACGTTTCCAATGTAAATTTCCACCCTTATATAGTGTAAAAAGACATCCTGAAGCCTGGGCAGTCATTAATTTGATTGTCCAATATTTCCCTTATGAGATAATGCCTCTCATAGCAAATGTGTACAGCGCGAGCTGAAAATGCATTTACAGCACTAAAAAAACAAACTTTTATAACAGCTAAACCAAACGTTTCCAATGTAAATTTCCACCTTTATATAGTGTAGAAAGGCATCCTGAAGCCTGGAAAGTCATTAATTTGATTGTCCAGTATTTCCTTCATGAGATATTGCAACACTTAGAAAAAGTGTACAGCGCCAGCAGACAATGAATTTTCAGCACTAAAAAAAACGAAACTTCATTAACAGCTAAACCAAACGTTTCCAATGTAAATTTCCAACTTTATATAGTGTAGAAAGGCATCCTGAAGCCTGGAAAGTCATTAATTTGATTGTCCAGTATTTCCTTCATGAGATATTGCAACACTTAGAAAAAGTGTACAGCGCCAGCAGACAATGAATTTTCAGCACTAAAAAAACGAAACTTCATTAACAGCTAAACCAAACGTTTCCAATGTAAATTTCCACATTTATAGAGTGTAAAAAGGCATCCTGAAGCCTGGGAAGTCATTAATTTGATTGTCCAGTATTTCCCTTATGAGATAATGCCTCACATAGCAAATGTGTACAGTGCGAGCTGAAAATGCATTTTCAGCACTAAAAAACCAAACTTTTATAACAGCTAAACCAAACGTTTCCAATGTAAATTTCCACCTTTATATAGTGTAAAAAGACATCCTGAAGCCTGGGCAGTCATTAATTTGATTGTCCAATATTTCCCTTATGAGATAATGCCTCTCATAGCAAATGTGTACAGCGCGAGCTGAAAATGCATTTACAGCACTAAAAAACCAAACTTTTATAACAGCTAAACCAAACGTTTCAAATGTAAATTTCCACCTTTATATAGTGTAGAAAGGCATCCTGAAGCCTGGAAAGTCATTAATTTGATTATCCAGTATTTCCCTTATGAGATAATGCCTCACATAGCAAATGTGTACAGTGCGAGCTGAAAATGCATTTTCAGCACTAAAAAAAACAAACTTTTATAACAGCTAAACCAAACGTTTCCAATGTAAATTTCCACCTTTATATAGTGTAGAAAGGCATCCTGAAGCCTGGAAAGTCATTAATTTGATTGTCAAGTATTTCCTTCATGAGATATTGCAACACTTAGAAAAAGTGTACAGCGCCAGCAGACAATGAATTTTCAGCACTAAAAAAACGAAACTTCATTAACAGCTAAACCAAACGTTTCCAATGTAAATTTCCACATTTATAGAGTGTAAAAAGGCATCCTGAAGCCTGGGAAGTCATTAATTTGATTGTCCAGTATTTCCCTTATGAGATAATGCCTCACATAGCAAATGTGTACAGTGCGAGCTGAAAATGCATTTTCAGCACTAAAAAACCAAACTTTTATAACAGCTAAACCAAACGTTTCCAATATAAATTTCCACCTTTATATAGTGTAGAAAGGCATCCTGAAGCCTGGAAAGTCATTAATTTGATTGTCCAGTATTTCCTTCATGAGATATTGCAACACTTAGAAAAAGTGTACAGCGCCAGCAGACAATGAATTTTCAGCACTAAAAAAACGAAACTTCATTAACAGCTAAACCAAACGTTTCCAATGTAAATTTCCACATTTATAGAGTGTAAAAAGGCATCCTGAAGCCTGGGAAGTCATTAATTTGATTGTCCAGTATTTCCCTTATGAGATAATGCCTCACATAGCAAATGTGTACAGTGCGAGCTGAAAATGCATTTACAGCACTAAAAAAACAAACTTTTATAACAGCTAAACGAAACGTTTCCAATGTAAATTTCCACCTTTATATAGTGTAGAAAGGCATCCTGAAGCCTGGAAAGTCATTAATTTGATTGTCCAGTATTTCCTTCATGAGATATTGCAACACTTAGAAAAAGTGTACAGCGCCAGCAGACAATGAATTTTCAGCACTAAATAAACGAAACTTCATTAACAGCTAAAGTAAACGTTTCCAATGTAAATTTCCACCTTTATATAGTGTAAAAAGACATCCTGAAGCCTGGGCAGTCATTAATTTGATTGTCCAATATTTCCCTTATGAGATAATGCCTCTCATAGCAAATGTGTACAGTGCGAGCTGAAAATGCATTTACAGCACTAAAAAAACAAACTTTTATAACAGCTAAACCAAACGTTTCCAATGTAAATTTCCACCTTTATATAGTGTAAAAAGACATCCTGAAGCCTGGGCAGTCATTAATTTGATTGTCCAATATTTCCCTTATGAGATAATGCCTCTCATAGCAAATGTGTACAGCGCGAGCTGAAAATGCATTTACAGCACTAAAAAACCAAACTTTTATAACAGCTAAACCAAACGTTTCCAATGTAAATTTCCACCTTTATATAGTGTAGAAAGGCATCCTGAAGCCTGGAAAGTCATTAATTTGATTGTCCAGTATTTCCTTCATGAGATATTGCAACACTTAGAAAAAGTGTACAGCGCCAGCAGACAATGAATTTTCAGCACTAAAAAAAACGAAACTTCATTAACAGCTAAACCAAACGTTTCCAATGTAAATTTCCACATTTATAGAGTGTAAAAAGGCATCCTGAAGCCTGGGAAGTCATTAATTTGATTGTCCAGTATTTCCCTTATGAGATAATGCCTCACATAGCAAATGTGTACAGTGCGAGCTGAAAATGCATTTACAGCACTAAAAAAACAAACTTTTATAACAGCTAAACCAAACGTTTCCAATGTAAATTTCCACCTTTATATAGTGTAGAAAGGCATCCTGAAGCCTGGAAAGTCATTAATTTGATTGTCCAGTATTTCCTTCATGAGATATTGCAACACTTAGAAAAAGTGTACAGCGCCAGCAGACAATGAATTTTCAGCACTAAATAAACGAAACTTCATTAACAGCTAAAGTAAACGTTTCCAATGTAAATTTCCACCTTTATATAGTGTAAAAAGACATCCTGAAGCCTGGGCAGTCATTAATTTGATTGTCCAATATTTCCCTTATGAGATAATGCCTCTCATAGCAAATGTGTACAGTGCGAGCTGAAAATGCATTTACAGCACTAAAAAAACAAACTTTTATAACAGCTAAACCAAACGTTTCCAATGTAAATTTCCACCTTTATATAGTGTAAAAAGACATCCTGAAGCCTGGGCAGTCATTAATTTGATTGTCCAATATTTCCCTTATGAGATAATGCCTCTCATAGCAAATGTGTACAGCGCGAGCTGAAAATGCATTTACAGCACTAAAAAAACAAACTTTTATAACAGCTAAACCAAACGTTTCCAATGTAAATTTCCACCTTTATATAGTGTAGAAAGGCATCCTGAAGCCTGGAAAGTCATTAATTTGATTGTCCAGTATTTCCTTCATGAGATATTGCAACACTTAGAAAAAGTGTACAGCGCCAGCAGACAATGAATTTTCAGCACTAAAAAAAACGAAACTTCATTAACAGCTAAACCAAACGTTTCCAATGTAAATTTCCAACTTTATATAGTGTAGAAAGGCATCCTGAAGCCTGGAAAGTCATTAATTTGATTGTCCAGTATTTCCTTCATGAGATATTGCAACACTTAGAAAAAGTGTACAGCGCCAGCAGACAATGAATTTTCAGCACTAAAAAAACGAAACTTCATTAACAGCTAAACCAAACGTTTCCAATGTAAATTTCCACATTTATAGAGTGTAAAAAGGCATCCTGAAGCCTGGGAAGTCATTAATTTGATTGTCCAGTATTTCCCTTATGAGATAATGCCTCACATAGCAAATGTGTACAGTGCGAGCTGAAAATGCATTTTCAGCACTAAAAAACCAAACTTTTATAACAGCTAAACCAAACGTTTCCAATGTAAATTTCCACCTTTATATAGTGTAAAAAGACATCCTGAAGCCTGGGCAGTCATTAATTTGATTGTCCAATATTTCCCTTATGAGATAATGCCTCTCATAGCAAATGTGTACAGCGCGAGCTGAAAATGCATTTACAGCACTAAAAAACCAAACTTTTATAACAGCTAAACCAAACGTTTCAAATGTAAATTTCCACCTTTATATAGTGTAGAAAGGCATCCTGAAGCCTGGAAAGTCATTAATTTGATTATCCAGTATTTCCCTTATGAGATAATGCCTCACATAGCAAATGTGTACAGTGCGAGCTGAAAATGCATTTTCAGCACTAAAAAAAACAAACTTTTATAACAGCTAAACCAAACGTTTCCAATGTAAATTTCCACCTTTATATAGTGTAGAAAGGCATCCTGAAGCCTGGAAAGTCATTAATTTGATTGTCAAGTATTTCCTTCATGAGATATTGCAACACTTAGAAAAAGTGTACAGCGCCAGCAGACAATGAATTTTCAGCACTAAAAAAACGAAACTTCATTAACAGCTAAACCAAACGTTTCCAATGTAAATTTCCACATTTATAGAGTGTAAAAAGGCATCCTGAAGCCTGGGAAGTCATTAATTTGATTGTCCAGTATTTCCCTTATGAGATAATGCCTCACATAGCAAATGTGTACAGTGCGAGCTGAAAATGCATTTTCAGCACTAAAAAACCAAACTTTTATAACAGCTAAACCAAACGTTTCCAATATAAATTTCCACCTTTATATAGTGTAGAAAGGCATCCTGAAGCCTGGAAAGTCATTAATTTGATTGTCCAGTATTTCCTTCATGAGATATTGCAACACTTAGAAAAAGTGTACAGCGCCAGCAGACAATGAATTTTCAGCACTAAAAAAACGAAACTTCATTAACAGCTAAACCAAACGTTTCCAATGTAAATTTCCACATTTATAGAGTGTAAAAAGGCATCCTGAAGCCTGGGAAGTCATTAATTTGATTGTCCAGTATTTCCCTTATGAGATAATGCCTCACATAGCAAATGTGTACAGTGCGAGCTGAAAATGCATTTACAGCACTAAAAAAACAAACTTTTATAACAGCTAAACGAAACGTTTCCAATGTAAATTTCCACCTTTATATAGTGTAGAAAGGCATCCTGAAGCCTGGAAAGTCATTAATTTGATTGTCCAGTATTTCCTTCATGAGATATTGCAACACTTAGAAAAAGTGTACAGCGCCAGCAGACAATGAATTTTCAGCACTAAATAAACGAAACTTCATTAACAGCTAAAGTAAACGTTTCCAATGTAAATTTCCACCTTTATATAGTGTAAAAAGACATCCTGAAGCCTGGGCAGTCATTAATTTGATTGTCCAATATTTCCCTTATGAGATAATGCCTCTCATAGCAAATGTGTACAGTGCGAGCTGAAAATGCATTTACAGCACTAAAAAAACAAACTTTTATAACAGCTAAACCAAACGTTTCCAATGTAAATTTCCACCTTTATATAGTGTAAAAAGACATCCTGAAGCCTGGGCAGTCATTAATTTGATTGTCCAATATTTCCCTTATGAGATAATGCCTCTCATAGCAAATGTGTACAGCGCGAGCTGAAAATGCATTTACAGCACTAAAAAACCAAACTTTTATAACAGCTAAACCAAACGTTTCCAATGTAAATTTCCACCTTTATATAGTGTAGAAAGGCATCCTGAAGCCTGGAAAGTCATTAATTTGATTGTCCAGTATTTCCTTCATGAGATATTGCAACACTTAGAAAAAGTGTACAGCGCCAGCAGACAATGAATTTTCAGCACTAAAAAAAACGAAACTTCATTAACAGCTAAACCAAACGTTTCCAATGTAAATTTCCACCTTTATATAGTGTAGAAAGGCATCCTGAAGCCTGGAAAGTCATTAATTTGATTGTCCAGTATTTCCTTCATGAGATATTGCAACACTTAGAAAAAGTGTACAGCGCCAGCAGACAATGAATTTTCAGCACTAAATAAACGAAACTTCATTAACAGCTAAAGTAAACGTTTCCAATGTAAATTTCCACCTTTATATAGTGTAAAAAGACATCCTGAAGCCTGGGCAGTCATTAATTTGATTGTCCAATATTTCCCTTATGAGATAATGCCTCTCATAGCAAATGTGTACAGCGCGAGCTGAAAATGCATTTACAGCACTAAAAAAACAAACTTTTATAACAGCTAAACCAAACGTTTCCAATGTAAATTTCCACCTTTATATAGTGTAGAAAGGCATCCTGAAGCCTGGAAAGTCATTAATTTGATTGTCCAGTATTTCCTTCATGAGATATTGCAACACTTAGAAAAAGTGTACAGCGCCAGCAGACAATGAATTTTCAGCACTAAAAAAACGAAACTTCATTAACAGCTAAACTAAATGTTTCCAATGTAAATTTCCACCTTTATATAGTGTAAAAAGACATCCTGAAGCCTGGGCAGTCATTAATTTGATTGTCCAATATTTCCCTTATGAGATAATGCCTCTCATAGCAAATGTGTACAGCGCGAGCTGAAAATGCATTTACAGCACTAAAAAACCAAACTTTTATAACAGCTAAACCAAACGTTTCCAATGTAAATTTCCACCTTTATATAGTGTAAAAAGGCATCCTGAAGCCTGGAAAGTCTTTAATTTGATTGTCCAGTATTTCCTTCATGAGATATTGCAACACTTAGAAAAAGTGTACAGCGCCAGCAGACAATGAATTTCCAGCACTAAAAAAACGAAACTTCATTAACAGCTAAACTAAACGTTTCCAATGTAAATTTCCACCTTTATATAGTGTAAAAAGACATCCTGAAGCCTGGGCAGTCATTAATTTGATTGTCCAATATTTCCCTTATGAGATAATGCCTCTCATAGCAAATGTGTACAGCGCGAGCTGAAAATGCATTTACAGCACTAAAAAACCAAACTTTTATAACAGCTAAACCAAACGTTTCCAATGTAAATTTCCACCTTTATATAGTGTAGAAAGGCATCCTGAAGCCTGGAAAGTCATTAATTTGATTGTCCAGTATTTCCTTCATGAGATATTGCAACACTTAGAAAAAGTGTACAGCGCCAGCAGACAATGAATTTTCAGCACTAAAAAAACGAAACTTCATTAACAGCTAAACCAAACGTTTCCAATGTAAATTTCCACATTTATAGAGTG
Source organism: Idiotropiscis lumnitzeri (assembly GCF_059441095.1). Taxonomy (NCBI): domain Eukaryota; kingdom Metazoa; phylum Chordata; class Actinopteri; order Syngnathiformes; family Syngnathidae; genus Idiotropiscis; species Idiotropiscis lumnitzeri. Next base: position 134,001 of record NW_028283621.1, read on the forward strand.
TAAAAAGGCATCCTGAAGCCTGGGAAGTCATTAATTTGATTGTCCAGTATTTCCCTTATGAGATAATGCCTCTCATAGCAAATGTGTACAGCGCGAGCTGAAAATGCATTTACAGCACTAAAAAACCAAACTTTTATAACAGCTAAACCAAACGTTTCCAATGTAAATTTCCACCTATATATAGTGTAAAAAGGCATCCTGAAGCCTGGAAAGTCTTTAATTTGATTGTCCAGTATTTCCTTCATGAGATATTGCAACACTTAGAAAAAGTGTACAGCGCCAGCAGACAATGAATTTCCAGCACTAAAAAAACGAAACTTCATTAACAGCTAAACTAAACGTTTCCAATGTAAATTTCCACCTTTATATAGTGTAAAAAGACATCCTGAAGCCTGGGCAGTCATTAATTTGATTGTCCAATATTTCCCTTATGAGATAATGCCTCTCATAGCAAATGTGTACAGCGCGAGCTGAAAATGCATTTACAGCACTAAAAAACCAAACTTTTATAACAGCTAAACCAAACGTTTCCAATGTAAATTTCCACCTTTATATAGTGTAGAAAGGCATCCTGAAGCCTGGAAAGTCATTAATTTGATTGTCCAGTATTTCCTTCATGAGATATTGCAACACTTAGAAAAAGTGTACAGCGCCAGCAGACAATGAATTTTCAGCACTAAAAAAACGAAACTTCATTAACAGCTAAACCAAACGTTTCCAATGTAAATTTCCACATTTATAGAGTGTAAAAAGGCATCCTGAAGCCTGGGAAGTCATTAATTTGATTGTCCAGTATTTCCCTTATGAGATAATGCCTCACATAGCAAATGTGTACAGTGCGAGCTGAAAATGCATTTTCAGCACTAAAAAACCAAACTTTTATAACAGCTAAACCAAACGTTTCCAATGTAAATTTCCACCTTTATATAGTGTAAAAAGACATCCTGAAGCCTGGGCAGTCATTAATTTGATTGTCCAGTATTTCCCTTATGAGATAATGCCTCACATAGCAAATGTGTACAGCGCGAGCTGAAAATGCATTTACAGCACTAAAAAAACAAACTTTTATAACAGCTAAACCAAACGTTTCCAATGTAAATTTCCACATTTATAGAGTGTAAAAATGCATCCTGAAGCCTGGGAAGTCATTAATTTGATTGTCCAGTATTTCCCTTATGAGATAATGCCTCACATAGCAAATGTGTACAGTGCGAGCTGAAAATGCATTTTCAGCACTAAAAAACCAAACTTTTATAACAGCTAAACCAAACGTTTCCAATGTAAATTTCCACCTTTATATAGTGTAAAAAGACATCCTGAAGCCTGGGCAGTCATTAATTTGATGGTCCAATATTTCCCTTATGAGATAATGCCTCTCATAGCAAATGTGTACAGCGCGAGCTGAAAATGCATTTACAGCACTAAAAAACCAAACTTTTATAACAGCTAAACCAAACGTTTCCAATGTAAATTTCCACCTTTATATAGTGTAAAAAGACATCCTGAAGCCTGGGCAGTCATTAATTTGATTGTCCAATATTTCCCTTATGAGATAATGCCTCTCATAGCAAATGTGTACAGCGCGAGCTGAAAATGCATTTACAGCACTAAAAAAACAAACTTTTATAACAGCTAAACCAAACGTTTCCAATGTAAATTTCCACCTTTATATAGTGTAGAAAGGCATCCTGAAGCCTGGAAAGTCATTAATTTGATTGTCCAGTATTTCCTTCATGAGATATTGCAACACTTAGAAAAAGTGTACAGCGCCAGCAGACAATGAATTTTCAGCACTAAAAAAACGAAACTTCATTAACAGCTAAACTAAATGTTTCCAATGTAAATTTCCACCTTTATATAGTGTAAAAAGACATCCTGAAGCCTGGGCAGTCATTAATTTGATTGTCCAATATTTCCCTTATGAGATAATGCCTCTCATAGCAAATGTGTACAGCGCGAGCTGAAAATGCATTTACAGCACTAAAAAACCAAACTTTTATAACAGCTAAACCAAACGTTTCCAATGTAAATTTCCACCTTTATATAGTGTAGAAAGGCATCCTGAAGCCTGGAAAGTCATTAATTTGATTGTCCAGTATTTCCTTCATGAGATATTGCAACACTTAGAAAAAGTGTACAGCGCCAGCAGACAATGAATTTTCAGCACTAAAAAAACGAAACTTCATTAACAGCTAAACCAAACGTTTCCAATGTAAATTTCCACATTTATAGAGTGTAAAAAGGCATCCTGAAGCCTGGGAAGTCATTAATTTGATTGTCCAGTATTTCCCTTATGAGATAATGCCTCACATAGCAAATGTGTACAGTGCGAGCTGAAAATGCATTTTCAGCACTAAAAAACCAAACTTTTATAACAGCTAAACCAAACGTTTCCAATGTAAATTTCCACCTTTATATAGTGTAAAAAGACATCCTGAAGCCTGGGCAGTCATTAATTTGATTGTCCAGTATTTCCCTTATGAGATAATGCCTCACATAGCAAATGTGTACAGCGCGAGCTGAAAATGCATTTACAGCACTAAAAAAACAAACTTTTATAACAGCTAAACCAAACGTTTCCAATGTAAATTTCCACATTTATAGAGTGTAAAAATGCATCCTGAAGCCTGGGAAGTCATTAATTTGATTGTCCAGTATTTCCCTTATGAGATAATGCCTCACATAGCAAATGTGTACAGTGCGAGCTGAAAATGCATTTTCAGCACTAAAAAACCAAACTTTTATAACAGCTAAACCAAACGTTTCCAATGTAAATTTCCACCTTTATATAGTGTAAAAAGACATCCTGAAGCCTGGGCAGTCATTAATTTGATGGTCCAATATTTCCCTTATGAGATAATGCCTCTCATAGCAAATGTGTACAGCGCGAGCTGAAAATGCATTTACAGCACTAAAAAACCAAACTTTTATAACAGCTAAACCAAACGTTTCCAATGTAAATTTCCACCTTTATATAGTGTAAAAAGACATCCTGAAGCCTGGGCAGTCATTAATTTGATTGTCCAATATTTCCCTTATGAGATAATGCCTCTCATAGCAAATGTGTACAGCGCGAGCTGAAAATGCATTTACAGCACTAAAAAAACAAACTTTTATAACAGCTAAACCAAACGTTTCCAATGTAAATTTCCACCTTTATATAGTGTAGAAAGGCATCCTGAAGCCTGGAAAGTCATTAATTTGATTGTCCAGTATTTCCTTCATGAGATATTGCAACACTTAGAAAAAGTGTACAGCGCCAGCAGACAATGAATTTTCAGCACTAAAAAAACGAAACTTCATTAACAGCTAAACTAAATGTTTCCAATGTAAATTTCCACCTTTATATAGTGTAAAAAGACATCCTGAAGCCTGGGCAGTCATTAATTTGATTGTCCAATATTTCCCTTATGAGATAATGCCTCTCATAGCAAATGTGTACAGCGCGAGCTGAAAATGCATTTACAGCACTAAAAAACCAAACTTTTATAACAGCTAAACCAAACGTTTCCAATGTAAATTTCCACCTTTATATAGTGTAAAAAGGCATCCTGAAGCCTGGAAAGTCTTTAATTTGATTGTCCAGTATTTCCTTCATGAGATATTGCAACACTTAGAAAAAGTGTACAGCGCCAGCAGACAATGAATTTCCAGCACTAAAAAAACGAAACTTCATTAACAGCTAAACTAAACGTTTCCAATGTAAATTTCCACCTTTATATAGTGTAAAAAGACATCCTGAAGCCTGGGCAGTCATTAATTTGATTGTCCAGTATTTCCCTTATGAGATAATGCCTCACATAGCAAATGTGTACAGTGCGAGCTGAAAATGCATTTTCAGCACTAAAAAACCAAACTTTTATAACAGCTAAACCAAACGTTTCCAATGTAAATTTCCACCTTTATATAGTGTAAAAAGACATCCTGAAGCCTGGGCAGTCATTAATTTGATTGTCCAGTATTTCCCTTATGAGATAATGCCTCACATAGCAAATGTGTACAGCGCGAGCTGAAAATGCATTTACAGCACTAAAAAAACAAACTTTTATAACAGCTAAACCAAACGTTTCCAATGTAAATTTCCACATTTATAGAGTGTAAAAATGCATCCTGAAGCCTGGGAAGTCATTAATTTGATTGTCCAGTATTTCCCTTCTGAGATAATGCCTCACATAGCAAATGTGTACAGTGCGAGCTGAAAATGCATTTTCAGCACTAAAAAACCAAACTTTTATAACAGCTAAACCAAACGTTTCCAATGTAAATTTCCACCTTTATATAGTGTAAAAAGACATCCTGAAGCCTGGGCAGTCATTAATTTGATTGTCCAATATTTCCCTTATGAGATAATGCCTCTCATAGCAAATGTGTACAGCGCGAGCTGAAAATGCATTTACAGCACTAAAAAACCAAACTTTTATAACAGCTAAACCAAACGTTTCCAATGTAAATTTCCACCTTTATATAGTGTAGAAAGGCATCCTGAAGCCTGGAAAGTCATTAATTTGATTGTCCAGTATTTCCTTCATGAGATATTGCAACACTTAGAAAAAGTGTACAGCGCCAGTAGACAATGAATTTTCAGCACTAAAAAAACGAAACTTCATTAACAGCTAAACTAAACGTTTCCAATGTAAATTTCCACCTTTATATAGTGTAAAAAGACATCCTGAAGCCTGGGCAGTCATTAATTTGATTGTCCAATATTTCCCTTATGAGATAATGCCTCTCATAGCAAATGTGTACAGCGCGAGCTGAAAATGCATTTACAGCACTAAAAAACCAAACTTTTATAACAGCTAAACCAAACGTTTCCAATGTAAATTTCCACCTTTATATAGTGTAGAAAGGCATCCTGGAGCCTGGAAAGTCATTAATTTGATTGTCCAGTATTTCCTTCATGAGATATTGCAACACTTAGAAAAAGTGTACAGCGCCAGCAGACAATGAATTTTCAGCACTAAAAAAACCAAACTTTTATAACAGCTAAACCAAACGTTTCCAATGTAAATTTCCACCTTTATATAGTGTAAAAAGACATCCTGAAGCCTGGGCAGTCATTAATTTGATTGTCCAGTATTTCCCTTATGAGATAATGCCTCACATAGCAAATGTGTACAGCGCGAGCTGAAAATGCATTTACAGCACTAAAAAAACAAACTTTTATAACAGCTAAACCAAACGTTTCCAATGTAAATTTCCACCTTTATATAGTGTAGAAAGGCATCCTGAAGCCTGGAAAGTCATTAATTTGATTGTCCAGTATTTCCTACATGAGATATTGCAAAACTTAGAAAAAGTGTACAGCGCCAGCAGACAATGAATTTTCAGCACTAAAAAAACGAAACTTCATTAACAGCTAAACCAAACGTTTCCAATGTAAATTTCCACATTTATAGAGTGTAAAAAGGCATCCTGAAGCCTGGGAAGTCATTAATTTGATTGTCCAGTATTTCCTTCATGAGATATTGCAACACTTAGAAAAAGTGTACAGCGCCAGCAGACAATGAATTTTCAGCACTAAAAAAACGAAACTTCATTAACAGCTAAACCAAACGTTTCCAATGTAAATTTCCACATTTATAGAGTGTAAAAAGGCATCCTCAAGCCTGGGAAGTCATTAATTTGATTGTCCAGTATTTCCCTTATGAGATAATGCCTCACATAGCAAATGTGTACAGTGCGAGCTGAAAATGCATTTTCAGCACTAAAAAACCAAACTTTTATAACAGCTAAACCAAACGTTTCCAATGTAAATTTCCACCTTTATATAGTGTAAAAAGACATCCTGAAGCCTGGGCAGTCATTAATTTGATGGTCCAATATTTCCCTTATGAGATAATGCCTCTCATAGCAAATGTGTACAGCGCGAGCTGAAAATGCATTTACAGCACTAAAAAACCAAACTTTTATAACAGCTAAAAAACGTTTCCAATGTAAATTTCCACCTTTATATAGTGTAAAAAGACATCCTGAAGCCTGGGCAGTCATTAATTTGATTGTCCAATATTTCCCTTATGAGATAATGCCTCTCATAGCAAATGTGTACAGCGCGAGCTGAAAATGCATTTACAGCACTAAAAAAACAAACTTTTATAACAGCTAAACCAAACGTTTCCAATGTAAATTTCCACCTTTATATAGTGTAGAAAGGCATCCTGAAGCCTGGAAAGTCATTAATTTGATTGTCCAGTATTTCCTTCATGAGATATTGCAACACTTAGAAAAAGTGTACAGCGCCAGCAGACAATGAATTTTCAGCACTAAAAAAAACGAAACTTCATTAACAGCTAAACTAAACGTTTCCAATGTAAATTTCCACCTTTATATAGTGTAAAAAGACATCCTGAAGCCTGGGCAGTCATTAATTTGATTGTCCAATATTTCCCTTATGAGATAATGCCTCTCATAGCAAATGTGTACAGCGCGAGCTGAAAATGCATTTACAGCACTAAAAAACCAAACTTTTATAACAGCTAAACCAAACGTTTCCAATGTAAATTTCCACCTTTATATAGTGTAAAAAGGCATCCTGAAGCCTGGAAAGTCTTTAATTTGATTGTCCAGTATTTCCTTCATGAGATATTGCAACACTTAGAAAAAGTGTACAGCGCCAGCAGACAATGAATTTCCAGCACTAAAAAAACGAAACTTCATTAACAGCTAAACTAAACGTTTCCAATGTAAATTTCCACCTTTATATAGTGTAAAAAGACATCCTGAAGCCTGGGCAGTCATTAATTTGATTGTCCAGTATTTCCCTTATGAGATAATGCCTCACATAGCAAATGTGTACAGTGCGAGCTGAAAATGCATTTTCAGCACTAAAAAACCAAACTTTTATAACAGCTAAACCAAACGTTTCCAATGTAAATTTCCACCTTTATATAGTGTAAAAAGACATCCTGAAGCCTGGGCAGTCATTAATTTGATTGTCCAGTATTTCCCTTATGAGATAATGCCTCACATAGCAAATGTGTACAGCGCGAGCTGAAAATGCATTTACAGCACTAAAAAAACAAACTTTTATAACAGCTAAACCAAACGTTTCCAATGTAAATTTCCACATTTATAGAGTGTAAAAATGCATCCTGAAGCCTGGGAAGTCATTAATTTGATTGTCCAGTATTTCCCTTATGAGATAATGCCTCACATAGCAAATGTGTACAGTGCGAGCTGAAAATGCATTTTCAGCACTAAAAAACCAAACTTTTATAACAGCTAGACCAAACGTTTCCAATGTAAATTTCCACCTTTATATAGTGTAAAAAGACATCCTGAAGCCTGGGCAGTCATTAATTTGATTGTCCAATATTTCCCTTATGAGATAATGCCTCTCATAGCAAATGTGTACAGCGCGAGCTGAAAATGCATTTACAGCACTAAAAAACCAAACTTTTATAACAGCTAAACCAAACGTTTCCAATGTAAATTTCCACCTTTATATAGTGTAGAAAGGCATCCTGAAGCCTGGAAAGTCATTAATTTGATTGTCCAGTATTTCCTTCATGAGATATTGCAACACTTAGAAAAAGTGTACAGCGCCAGTAGACAATGAATTTTCAGCACTAAAAAAACGAAACTTCATTAACAGCTAAACTAAACGTTTCCAATGTAAATTTCCACCTTTATATAGTGTAAAAAGACATCCTGAAGCCTGGGCAGTCATTAATTTGATTGTCCAATATTTCCCTTATGAGATAATGCCTCTCATAGCAAATGTGTACAGCGCGAGCTGAAAATGCATTTACAGCACTAAAAAACCAAACTTTTATAACAGCTAAACCAAACGTTTCCAATGTAAATTTCCACCTTTATATAGTGTAGAAAGGCATCCTGGAGCCTGGAAAGTCATTAATTTGATTGTCCAGTATTTCCTTCATGAGATATTGCAACACTTAGAAAAAGTGTACAGCGCCAGCAGACAATGAATTTTCAGCACTAAAAAAACCAAACTTTTATAACAGCTAAACCAAACGTTTCCAATGTAAATTTCCACCTTTATATAGTGTAAAAAGACATCCTGAAGCCTGGGCAGTCATTAATTTGATTGTCCAGTATTTCCCTTATGAGATAATGCCTCACATAGCAAATGTGTACAGCGCGAGCTGAAAATGCATTTACAGCACTAAAAAAACAAACTTTTATAACAGCTAAACCAAACGTTTCCAATGTAAATTTCCACCTTTATATAGTGTAGAAAGGCATCCTGAAGCCTGGAAAGTCATTAATTTGATTGTCCAGTATTTCCTACATGAGATATTGCAAAACTTAGAAAAAGTGTACAGCGCCAGCAGACAATGAATTTTCAGCACTAAAAAAACGAAACTTCATTAACAGCTAAACTAAACGTTTCCAATGTAAATTTCCACATTTATAGAGTGTAAAAAGGCATCCTGAAGCCTGGGAAGTCATTAATTTGATTGTCCAGTATTTCCCTTATGAGATAATGCCTCACATAGCAAATGTGTACAGTGCGAGCTGAAAATGCATTTTCAGCACTAAAAAACCAAACTTATATAACACCTAAACCAAACGTTTCCAATGTAAATTTCCACCTTTATATAGTGTAAAAAGACATCCTGAAACCTGGGCAGTCATTAATTTGATTGTCCAATATTTCCCTTATGAGATAATGCCTCTCATAGCAAATGTGTACAGCGCGAGCTGAAAATGCATTTACAGCACTAAAAAACCAAACTTTTATAACAGCTAAACCAAACGTTTCCAATGTAAATTTCCACCTTTATATAGTGTAAAAAGACATCCTGAAGCCTGGGCAGTCATTAATTTGATTGTCCAATATTTCCCTTATGAGATAATGCCTCTCATAGCAAATGTGTACAGTGCGAGCTGAAAATGCATTTACAGCACTAAAAAAACAAACTTTTATAACAGCTAAACCAAACGTTTCCAATGTAAATTTCCACCTTTATATAGTGTAAAAAGACATCCTGAAGCCTGGGCAGTCATTAATTTGATTGTCCAATATTTCCCTTATGAGATAATGCCTCTCATAGCAAATGTGTACAGTGCGAGCTGAAAATGCATTTACAGCACTAAAAAAACAAACTTTTATAACAGCTAAACCAAACGTTTCCAATGTAAATTTCCACCTTTATATAGTGTAAAAAGACATCCTGAAGCCTGGGCAGTCATTAATTTGATTGTCCAATATTTCCCTTATGAGATAATGCCTCTCATAGCAAATGTGTACAGCGCGAGCTGAAAATGCATTTACAGCACTAAAAAACCAAACTTTTATAACAGCTAAACCAAACGTTTCCAATGTAAATTTCCACCTTTATATAGTGTAGAAAGGCATCCTGAAGCCTGGAAAGTCATTAATTTGATTGTCCAGTATTTCCTTCATGAGATATTGCAACACTTAGAAAAAGTGTACAGCGCCAGCAGACAATGAATTTTCAGCACTAAAAAAACGAAACTTCATTAACAGCTAAACCAAACGTTTCCAATGTAAATTTCCACATTTATAGAGTGTAAAAAGGCATCCTGAAGCCTGGGAAGTCATTAATTTGATTGTCCAGTATTTCCCTTATGAGATAATGCCTCACAGCAAATGTGTACAGTGCGAGCTGAAAATGCATTTACAGCACTAAAAAAACAAAATTTTATAACAGCTAAACCAAACGTTACCAATGTAAATTTCCACCTTTATATAGTGTAGAAAGGCATCCTGAAGCCTGGAAAGTCATTAATTTGATTGTCCAGTATTTCCTTCATGAGATATTGCAACACTTAGAAAAAGTGTACAGCGCCAGCAGACAATGAATTTTCAGCACTAAATAAACGAAACTTCATTAACAGCTAAAGTAAACGTTTCCAATGTAAATTTCCACCTTTATATAGTGTAAAAAGACATCCTGAAGCCTGGGCAGTCATTAATTTGATTGTCCAATATTTCCCTTATGAGATAATGCCTCTCATAGCAAATGTGTACAGTGCGAGCTGAAAATGCATTTACAGCACTAAAAAAACAAACTTTTATAACAGCTAAACCAAACGTTTCCAATGTAAATTTCCACCTTTATATAGTGTAAAAAGACATCCTGAAGCCTGGGCAGTCATTAATTTGATTGTCCAATATTTCCCTTATGAGATAATGCCTCTCATAGCAAATGTGTACAGCGCGAGCTGAAAATGCATTTACAGCACTAAAAAACCAAACTTTTATAACAGCTAAACCAAACGTTTCCAATGTAAATTTCCACCTTTATATAGTGTAGAAAGGCATCCTGAAGCCTGGAAAGTCATTAATTTGATTGTCCAGTATTTCCTTCATGAGATATTGCAACACTTAGAAAAAGTGTACAGCGCCAGCAGACAATGAATTTTCAGCACTAAAAAAACGAAACTTCATTAACAGCTAAACCAAACGTTTCCAATGTAAATTTCCACATTTATAGAGTGTAAAAAGGCATCCTGAAGCCTGGGAAGTCATTAATTTGATTGTCCAGTATTTCCCTTATGAGATAATGCCTCACATAGCAAATGTGTACAGTGCGAGCTGAAAATGCATTTTCAGCACTAAAAAAACAAACTTATATAACACCTAAACCAAACGTTTCCAATGTAAATTTCCACCTTTATATAGTGTAAAAAGACATCCTGAAGCCTGGGCAGTCATTAATTTGATTGTCCAATATTTCCCTTATGAGATAATGCCTCTCATAGCAAATGTGTACAGCGCGAGCTGAAAATGCATTTACAGCACTAAAAAAACCAAACTTTTATAACAGCTAAACCAAACGTTTCCAATGTAAATTTCCACCTTTATATAGTGTAGAAAGGCATCCTGAAGCCTGGAAAGTCATTAATTTGATTGTCCAGTATTTCCTTCATGAGATATTGCAACATTTAGAAAAAGTGTACAGCGCCAGCAGACAATGAATTTTCAGCACTAAAAAAACGAAACTTCATTAACAGCTAAACTAAACGTTTCCAATGTAAATTTCCACCTTTATATAGTGTAAAAAGACATCCTGAAGCCCGGGCAGCCATTAATTTGATTGTCCAATATTTCCCTTATGAGATAATGCCTCTCATAGCAAATGTGTACAGCGCGAGCTGAAAATGCATTTACAGCACTAAAAAAACAAACTTTTATAACAGCTAAACCAAACGTTTCCAATGTAAATTTCCACCTTTATATAGTGTAAAAAGACATCCTGAAGCCTGCGCAGTCATTAATTTGATTGTCCAATATTTCCCTTATGAGATAATGCCTCTCATAGCAAATGTGTACAGCGCGAGCTGAAAATGCATTTACAGCACTAAAAAAACAAACTTTTATAACAGCTAAACCAAACGTTTCCAATGTAAATTTCTACCTTTATATAGTGTAGAAAGGCATCCTGAAGCCTGGAAAGTCATTAATTTGATTGTCCAGTATTTCCTTCATGAGATATTGCAACACTTAGAAAAAGTGTACAGCGCCAGCAGACAATGAATTTTCAGCACTAAAAAAACGAAACTTCATTAACAGCTAAACTAAACGTTTCCAATGTAAATTTCCACCTTTATATAGTGTAAAAAGACATTCTGAAGCCTGGGCAGTCATTAATTTGATTGTCCAATATTTCCCTTATGAGATAATGCCTCTCATAGCAAATGTGTACAGCGCGAGCTGAAAATGCATTTACAGCACTAAAAAACCAAACTTTTATAACAGCTAAACCAAACGTTTCCAATGTAAATTTCCACCTTTATATAGTGTAGAAAGGCATCCTGAAGCCTGGAAAGTCATTAATTTGATTGTCCAGTATTTCCTTCATGAGATATTGCAACACTTAGAAAAAGTGTACAGCGCCAGCAGACAATGAATTTTCAGCACTAAAAAAACGAAACTTCATTAACAGCTAAACCAAACGTTTCCAATGTAAATTTCCACATTTATAGAGTGTAAAAAGGCATCCTGAAGCCTGGGAAGTCATTAATTTGATTGTCCAGTATTTCCCTTCTGAGATAATGCCTCACATAGCAAATGTGTACAGTGCGAGCTGAAAATGCATTTTCAGCACTAAAAAAACAAACTTTTATAACAGCTAAACTAAACGTTTCCAATGTAAATTTCCACCTTTATATAGTGTAAAAAGACATCCTGAAGCCTGGGCAGTCATTAATTTGATTGTCCAATATTTCCCTTATGAGATAATGCCTCTCATAGCAAATGTGTACAGCGCGAGCTGAAAATGCATTTACAGCACTAAAAAAACAAACTTTTATAACAGCTAAACTAAACGTTTCCAATGTAAATTTCCACCTTTATATAGTGTAAAAAGACATCCTGAAGCCTGGGCAGTCATTAATTTGATTGTCCAATATTTCCCTTATGAGATAATGCCTCTCATAGCAAATGTGTACAGCGCGAGCTGAAAATGCATTTACAGCACTAAAAAACCAAACTTTTATAACAGCTAAACCAAACGTTTCCAATGTAAATTTCCACCTTTATATAGTGTAGAAAGGCATCCTGAAGCCTGGAAAGTCATTAATTTGATTGTCCAGTATTTCCTTCATGAGATATTGCAACACTTAGAAAAAGTGTACAGCGCCAGCAGACAATGAATTTTCAGCACTAAAAAAACGAAACTTCATTAACAGCTAAACCAAACGTTTCCAATGTAAATTTCCACATTTATAGAGTGTAAAAAGGCATCCTGAAGCCTGGGAAGTCATTAATTTGATTGTCCAGTATTTCCCTTATGAGATAATGCCTCACATAGCAAATGTGTACAGTGTGAGCTGAAAATGCATTTTCAGCACTAAAAAACCAAACTTTTATAACAGCTAAACCAAACGTTTCCAATGTAAATTTCCACCTTTATATAGTGTAAAAAGACATCCTGAAGCCTGGGCAGTCATTAATTTGATTGTCCAGTATTTCCCTTATGAGATAATGCCTCACATAGCAAATGTGTACAGCGCGAGCTGAAAATGCATTTACAGCACTAAAAAAACAAACTTTTATAACAGCTAAACTAAACGTTTCCAATGTAAATTTCCACCTTTATATAGTGTAAAAAGACATCCTGAAGCCTGGGCAGTCATTAATTTGATTGTCCAGTATTTCCCTTATGAGATAATGCCTCACATAGCAAATGTGTACAGTGCGAGCTGAAAATGCATTTTCAGCACTAAAAAACCAAACTTTTATAACAGCTAAACCAAACGTTTCCAATGTAAATTTCCACCTTTATATAGTGTAAAAAGACATCCTGAAGCCTGGGCAGTCATTAATTTGATTGTCCAGTATTTCCCTTATGAGATAATGCCTCACATAGCAAATGTGTACAGCGCGAGCTGAAAATGCATTTACAGCACTAAAAAAACAAACTTTTATAACAGCTAAACCAAACGTTTCCAATGTAAATTTCCACATTTATAGAGTGTAAAAATGCATCCTGAAGCCTGGGAAGTCATTAATTTGATTGTCCAGTATTTCCCTTATGAGATAATGCCTCACATAGCAAATGTGTACAGTGCGAGCTGAAAATGCATTTTCAGCACTAAAAAACCAAACTTTTATAACAGCTAAACCAAACGTTTCCAATGTAAATTTCCACCTTTATATAGTGTAAAAAGACATCCTGAAGCCTGGGCAGTCATTAATTTGATGGTCCAATATTTCCCTTATGAGATAATGCCTCTCATAGCAAATGTGTACAGCGCGAGCTGAAAATGCATTTACAGCACTAAAAAACCAAACTTTTATAACAGCTAAACCAAACGTTTCCAATGTAAATTTCCACCTTTATATAGTGTAAAAAGACATCCTGAAGCCTGGGCAGTCATTAATTTGATTGTCCAATATTTCCCTTATGAGATAATGCCTCTCATAGCAAATGTGTACAGCGCGAGCTGAAAATGCATTTACAGCACTAAAAAAACAAACTTTTATAACAGCTAAACCAAACGTTTCCAATGTAAATTTCCACCTTTATATAGTGTAGAAAGGCATCCTGAAGCCTGGAAAGTCATTAATTTGATTGTCCAGTATTTCCTTCATGAGATATTGCAACACTTAGAAAAAGTGTACAGCGCCAGCAGACAATGAATTTTCAGCACTAAAAAAACGAAACTTCATTAACAGCTAAACTAAATGTTTCCAATGTAAATTTCCACCTTTATATAGTGTAAAAAGACATCCTGAAGCCTGGGCAGTCATTAATTTGATTGTCCAATATTTCCCTTATGAGATAATGCCTCTCATAGCAAATGTGTACAGCGCGAGCTGAAAATGCATTTACAGCACTAAAAAACCAAACTTTTATAACAGCTAAACCAAACGTTTCCAATGTAAATTTCCACCTTTATATAGTGTAAAAAGGCATCCTGAAGCCTGGAAAGTCTTTAATTTGATTGTCCAGTATTTCCTTCATGAGATATTGCAACACTTAGAAAAAGTGTACAGCGCCAGCAGACAATGAATTTCCAGCACTAAAAAAACGAAACTTCATTAACAGCTAAACTAAACGTTTCCAATGTAAATTTCCACCTTTATATAGTGTAAAAAGACATCCTGAAGCCTGGGCAGTCATTAATTTGATTGTCCAGTATTTCCCTTATGAGATAATGCCTCACATAGCAAATGTGTACAGTGCGAGCTGAAAATGCATTTTCAGCACTAAAAAACCAAACTTTTATAACAGCTAAACCAAACGTTTCCAATGTAAATTTCCACCTTTATATAGTGTAAAAAGACATCCTGAAGCCTGGGCAGTCATTAATTTGATTGTCCAGTATTTCCCTTATGAGATAATGCCTCACATAGCAAATGTGTACAGCGCGAGCTGAAAATGCATTTACAGCACTAAAAAAACAAACTTTTATAACAGCTAAACCAAACGTTTCCAATGTAAATTTCCACATTTATAGAGTGTAAAAATGCATCCTGAAGCCTGGGAAGTCATTAATTTGATTGTCCAGTATTTCCCTTCTGAGATAATGCCTCACATAGCAAATGTGTACAGTGCGAGCTGAAAATGCATTTTCAGCACTAAAAAACCAAACTTTTATAACAGCTAAACCAAACGTTTCCAATGTAAATTTCCACCTTTATATAGTGTAAAAAGACATCCTGAAGCCTGGGCAGTCATTAATTTGATTGTCCAATATTTCCCTTATGAGATAATGCCTCTCATAGCAAATGTGTACAGCGCGAGCTGAAAATGCATTTACAGCACTAAAAAACCAAACTTTTATAACAGCTAAACCAAACGTTTCCAATGTAAATTTCCACCTTTATATAGTGTAGAAAGGCATCCTGAAGCCTGGAAAGTCATTAATTTGATTGTCCAGTATTTCCTTCATGAGATATTGCAACACTTAGAAAAAGTGTACAGCGCCAGTAGACAATGAATTTTCAGCACTAAAAAAACGAAACTTCATTAACAGCTAAACTAAACGTTTCCAATGTAAATTTCCACCTTTATATAGTGTAAAAAGACATCCTGAAGCCTGGGCAGTCATTAATTTGATTGTCCAATATTTCCCTTATGAGATAATGCCTCTCATAGCAAATGTGTACAGCGCGAGCTGAAAATGCATTTACAGCACTAAAAAACCAAACTTTTATAACAGCTAAACCAAACGTTTCCAATGTAAATTTCCACCTTTATATAGTGTAGAAAGGCATCCTGGAGCCTGGAAAGTCATTAATTTGATTGTCCAGTATTTCCTTCATGAGATATTGCAACACTTAGAAAAAGTGTACAGCGCCAGCAGACAATGAATTTTCAGCACTAAAAAAACCAAACTTTTATAACAGCTAAACCAAACGTTTCCAATGTAAATTTCCACCTTTATATAGTGTAAAAAGACATCCTGAAGCCTGGGCAGTCATTAATTTGATTGTCCAGTATTTCCCTTATGAGATAATGCCTCACATAGCAAATGTGTACAGCGCGAGCTGAAAATGCATTTACAGCACTAAAAAAACAAACTTTTATAACAGCTAAACCAAACGTTTCCAATGTAAATTTCCACCTTTATATAGTGTAGAAAGGCATCCTGAAGCCTGGAAAGTCATTAATTTGATTGTCCAGTATTTCCTACATGAGATATTGCAAAACTTAGAAAAAGTGTACAGCGCCAGCAGACAATGAATTTTCAGCACTAAAAAAACGAAACTTCATTAACAGCTAAACCAAACGTTTCCAATGTAAATTTCCACATTTATAGAGTGTAAAAAGGCATCCTGAAGCCTGGGAAGTCATTAATTTGATTGTCCAGTATTTCCTTCATGAGATATTGCAACACTTAGAAAAAGTGTACAGCGCCAGCAGACAATGAATTTTCAGCACTAAAAAAACGAAACTTCATTAACAGCTAAACCAAACGTTTCCAATGTAAATTTCCACATTTATAGAGTGTAAAAAGGCATCCTCAAGCCTGGGAAGTCATTAATTTGATTGTCCAGTATTTCCCTTATGAGATAATGCCTCACATAGCAAATGTGTACAGTGCGAGCTGAAAATGCATTTTCAGCACTAAAAAACCAAACTTTTATAACAGCTAAACCAAACGTTTCCAATGTAAATTTCCACCTTTATATAGTGTAAAAAGACATCCTGAAGCCTGGGCAGTCATTAATTTGATGGTCCAATATTTCCCTTATGAGATAATGCCTCTCATAGCAAATGTGTACAGCGCGAGCTGAAAATGCATTTACAGCACTAAAAAACCAAACTTTTATAACAGCTAAAAAACGTTTCCAATGTAAATTTCCACCTTTATATAGTGTAAAAAGACATCCTGAAGCCTGGGCAGTCATTAATTTGATTGTCCAATATTTCCCTTATGAGATAATGCCTCTCATAGCAAATGTGTACAGCGCGAGCTGAAAATGCATTTACAGCACTAAAAAAACAAACTTTTATAACAGCTAAACCAAACGTTTCCAATGTAAATTTCCACCTTTATATAGTGTAGAAAGGCATCCTGAAGCCTGGAAAGTCATTAATTTGATTGTCCAGTATTTCCTTCATGAGATATTGCAACACTTAGAAAAAGTGTACAGCGCCAGCAGACAATGAATTTTCAGCACTAAAAAAAACGAAACTTCATTAACAGCTAAACTAAACGTTTCCAATGTAAATTTCCACCTTTATATAGTGTAAAAAGACATCCTGAAGCCTGGGCAGTCATTAATTTGATTGTCCAATATTTCCCTTATGAGATAATGCCTCTCATAGCAAATGTGTACAGCGCGAGCTGAAAATGCATTTACAGCACTAAAAAACCAAACTTTTATAACAGCTAAACCAAACGTTTCCAATGTAAATTTCCACCTTTATATAGTGTAAAAAGGCATCCTGAAGCCTGGAAAGTCTTTAATTTGATTGTCCAGTATTTCCTTCATGAGATATTGCAACACTTAGAAAAAGTGTACAGCGCCAGCAGACAATGAATTTCCAGCACTAAAAAAACGAAACTTCATTAACAGCTAAACTAAACGTTTCCAATGTAAATTTCCACCTTTATATAGTGTAAAAAGACATCCTGAAGCCTGGGCAGTCATTAATTTGATTGTCCAGTATTTCCCTTATGAGATAATGCCTCACATAGCAAATGTGTACAGTGCGAGCTGAAAATGCATTTTCAGCACTAAAAAACCAAACTTTTATAACAGCTAAACCAAACGTTTCCAATGTAAATTTCCACCTTTATATAGTGTAAAAAGACATCCTGAAGCCTGGGCAGTCATTAATTTGATTGTCCAGTATTTCCCTTATGAGATAATGCCTCACATAGCAAATGTGTACAGCGCGAGCTGAAAATGCATTTACAGCACTAAAAAAACAAACTTTTATAACAGCTAAACCAAACGTTTCCAATGTAAATTTCCACATTTATAGAGTGTAAAAATGCATCCTGAAGCCTGGGAAGTCATTAATTTGATTGTCCAGTATTTCCCTTATGAGATAATGCCTCACATAGCAAATGTGTACAGTGCGAGCTGAAAATGCATTTTCAGCACTAAAAAACCAAACTTTTATAACAGCTAGACCAAACGTTTCCAATGTAAATTTCCACCTTTATATAGTGTAAAAAGACATCCTGAAGCCTGGGCAGTCATTAATTTGATTGTCCAATATTTCCCTTATGAGATAATGCCTCTCATAGCAAATGTGTACAGCGCGAGCTGAAAATGCATTTACAGCACTAAAAAACCAAACTTTTATAACAGCTAAACCAAACGTTTCCAATGTAAATTTCCACCTTTATATAGTGTAGAAAGGCATCCTGAAGCCTGGAAAGTCATTAATTTGATTGTCCAGTATTTCCTTCATGAGATATTGCAACACTTAGAAAAAGTGTACAGCGCCAGTAGACAATGAATTTTCAGCACTAAAAAAACGAAACTTCATTAACAGCTAAACTAAACGTTTCCAATGTAAATTTCCACCTTTATATAGTGTAAAAAGACATCCTGAAGCCTGGGCAGTCATTAATTTGATTGTCCAATATTTCCCTTATGAGATAATGCCTCTCATAGCAAATGTGTACAGCGCGAGCTGAAAATGCATTTACAGCACTAAAAAACCAAACTTTTATAACAGCTAAACCAAACGTTTCCAATGTAAATTTCCACCTTTATATAGTGTAGAAAGGCATCCTGGAGCCTGGAAAGTCATTAATTTGATTGTCCAGTATTTCCTTCATGAGATATTGCAACACTTAGAAAAAGTGTACAGCGCCAGCAGACAATGAATTTTCAGCACTAAAAAAACCAAACTTTTATAACAGCTAAACCAAACGTTTCCAATGTAAATTTCCACCTTTATATAGTGTAAAAAGACATCCTGAAGCCTGGGCAGTCATTAATTTGATTGTCCAGTATTTCCCTTATGAGATAATGCCTCACATAGCAAATGTGTACAGCGCGAGCTGAAAATGCATTTACAGCACTAAAAAAACAAACTTTTATAACAGCTAAACCAAACGTTTCCAATGTAAATTTCCACCTTTATATAGTGTAGAAAGGCATCCTGAAGCCTGGAAAGTCATTAATTTGATTGTCCAGTATTTCCTACATGAGATATTGCAAAACTTAGAAAAAGTGTACAGCGCCAGCAGACAATGAATTTTCAGCACTAAAAAAACGAAACTTCATTAACAGCTAAACTAAACGTTTCCAATGTAAATTTCCACATTTATAGAGTGTAAAAAGGCATCCTGAAGCCTGGGAAGTCATTAATTTGATTGTCCAGTATTTCCCTTATGAGATAATGCCTCACATAGCAAATGTGTACAGTGCGAGCTGAAAATGCATTTTCAGCACTAAAAAACCAAACTTATATAACACCTAAACCAAACGTTTCCAATGTAAATTTCCACCTTTATATAGTGTAAAAAGACATCCTGAAACCTGGGCAGTCATTAATTTGATTGTCCAATATTTCCCTTATGAGATAATGCCTCTCATAGCAAATGTGTACAGCGCGAGCTGAAAATGCATTTACAGCACTAAAAAACCAAACTTTTATAACAGCTAAACCAAACGTTTCCAATGTAAATTTCCACCTTTATATAGTGTAAAAAGACATCCTGAAGCCTGGGCAGTCATTAATTTGATTGTCCAATATTTCCCTTATGAGATAATGCCTCTCATAGCAAATGTGTACAGTGCGAGCTGAAAATGCATTTACAGCACTAAAAAAACAAACTTTTATAACAGCTAAACCAAACGTTTCCAATGTAAATTTCCACCTTTATATAGTGTAAAAAGACATCCTGAAGCCTGGGCAGTCATTAATTTGATTGTCCAATATTTCCCTTATGAGATAATGCCTCTCATAGCAAATGTGTACAGTGCGAGCTGAAAATGCATTTACAGCACTAAAAAAACAAACTTTTATAACAGCTAAACCAAACGTTTCCAATGTAAATTTCCACCTTTATATAGTGTAAAAAGACATCCTGAAGCCTGGGCAGTCATTAATTTGATTGTCCAATATTTCCCTTATGAGATAATGCCTCTCATAGCAAATGTGTACAGCGCGAGCTGAAAATGCATTTACAGCACTAAAAAACCAAACTTTTATAACAGCTAAACCAAACGTTTCCAATGTAAATTTCCACCTTTATATAGTGTAGAAAGGCATCCTGAAGCCTGGAAAGTCATTAATTTGATTGTCCAGTATTTCCTTCATGAGATATTGCAACACTTAGAAAAAGTGTACAGCGCCAGCAGACAATGAATTTTCAGCACTAAAAAAACGAAACTTCATTAACAGCTAAACCAAACGTTTCCAATGTAAATTTCCACATTTATAGAGTGTAAAAAGGCATCCTGAAGCCTGGGAAGTCATTAATTTGATTGTCCAGTATTTCCCTTATGAGATAATGCCTCACAGCAAATGTGTACAGTGCGAGCTGAAAATGCATTTACAGCACTAAAAAAACAAAATTTTATAACAGCTAAACCAAACGTTACCAATGTAAATTTCCACCTTTATATAGTGTAGAAAGGCATCCTGAAGCCTGGAAAGTCATTAATTTGATTGTCCAGTATTTCCTTCATGAGATATTGCAACACTTAGAAAAAGTGTACAGCGCCAGCAGACAATGAATTTTCAGCACTAAATAAACGAAACTTCATTAACAGCTAAAGTAAACGTTTCCAATGTAAATTTCCACCTTTATATAGTGTAAAAAGACATCCTGAAGCCTGGGCAGTCATTAATTTGATTGTCCAATATTTCCCTTATGAGATAATGCCTCTCATAGCAAATGTGTACAGTGCGAGCTGAAAATGCATTTACAGCACTAAAAAAACAAACTTTTATAACAGCTAAACCAAACGTTTCCAATGTAAATTTCCACCTTTATATAGTGTAAAAAGACATCCTGAAGCCTGGGCAGTCATTAATTTGATTGTCCAATATTTCCCTTATGAGATAATGCCTCTCATAGCAAATGTGTACAGCGCGAGCTGAAAATGCATTTACAGCACTAAAAAACCAAACTTTTATAACAGCTAAACCAAACGTTTCCAATGTAAATTTCCACCTTTATATAGTGTAGAAAGGCATCCTGAAGCCTGGAAAGTCATTAATTTGATTGTCCAGTATTTCCTTCATGAGATATTGCAACACTTAGAAAAAGTGTACAGCGCCAGCAGACAATGAATTTTCAGCACTAAAAAAACGAAACTTCATTAACAGCTAAACCAAACGTTTCCAATGTAAATTTCCACATTTATAGAGTGTAAAAAGGCATCCTGAAGCCTGGGAAGTCATTAATTTGATTGTCCAGTATTTCCCTTATGAGATAATGCCTCACATAGCAAATGTGTACAGTGCGAGCTGAAAATGCATTTTCAGCACTAAAAAAACAAACTTATATAACACCTAAACCAAACGTTTCCAATGTAAATTTCCACCTTTATATAGTGTAAAAAGACATCCTGAAGCCTGGGCAGTCATTAATTTGATTGTCCAATATTTCCCTTATGAGATAATGCCTCTCATAGCAAATGTGTACAGCGCGAGCTGAAAATGCATTTACAGCACTAAAAAAACCAAACTTTTATAACAGCTAAACCAAACGTTTCCAATGTAAATTTCCACCTTTATATAGTGTAGAAAGGCATCCTGAAGCCTGGAAAGTCATTAATTTGATTGTCCAGTATTTCCTTCATGAGATATTGCAACATTTAGAAAAAGTGTACAGCGCCAGCAGACAATGAATTTTCAGCACTAAAAAAACGAAACTTCATTAACAGCTAAACTAAACGTTTCCAATGTAAATTTCCACCTTTATATAGTGTAAAAAGACATCCTGAAGCCCGGGCAGCCATTAATTTGATTGTCCAATATTTCCCTTATGAGATAATGCCTCTCATAGCAAATGTGTACAGCGCGAGCTGAAAATGCATTTACAGCACTAAAAAAACAAACTTTTATAACAGCTAAACCAAACGTTTCCAATGTAAATTTCCACCTTTATATAGTGTAAAAAGACATCCTGAAGCCTGCGCAGTCATTAATTTGATTGTCCAATATTTCCCTTATGAGATAATGCCTCTCATAGCAAATGTGTACAGCGCGAGCTGAAAATGCATTTACAGCACTAAAAAAACAAACTTTTATAACAGCTAAACCAAACGTTTCCAATGTAAATTTCTACCTTTATATAGTGTAGAAAGGCATCCTGAAGCCTGGAAAGTCATTAATTTGATTGTCCAGTATTTCCTTCATGAGATATTGCAACACTTAGAAAAAGTGTACAGCGCCAGCAGACAATGAATTTTCAGCACTAAAAAAACGAAACTTCATTAACAGCTAAACTAAACGTTTCCAATGTAAATTTCCACCTTTATATAGTGTAAAAAGACATTCTGAAGCCTGGGCAGTCATTAATTTGATTGTCCAATATTTCCCTTATGAGATAATGCCTCTCATAGCAAATGTGTACAGCGCGAGCTGAAAATGCATTTACAGCACTAAAAAACCAAACTTTTATAACAGCTAAACCAAACGTTTCCAATGTAAATTTCCACCTTTATATAGTGTAGAAAGGCATCCTGAAGCCTGGAAAGTCATTAATTTGATTGTCCAGTATTTCCTTCATGAGATATTGCAACACTTAGAAAAAGTGTACAGCGCCAGCAGACAATGAATTTTCAGCACTAAAAAAACGAAACTTCATTAACAGCTAAACCAAACGTTTCCAATGTAAATTTCCACATTTATAGAGTGTAAAAAGGCATCCTGAAGCCTGGGAAGTCATTAATTTGATTGTCCAGTATTTCCCTTCTGAGATAATGCCTCACATAGCAAATGTGTACAGTGCGAGCTGAAAATGCATTTTCAGCACTAAAAAAACAAACTTTTATAACAGCTAAACTAAACGTTTCCAATGTAAATTTCCACCTTTATATAGTGTAAAAAGACATCCTGAAGCCTGGGCAGTCATTAATTTGATTGTCCAATATTTCCCTTATGAGATAATGCCTCTCATAGCAAATGTGTACAGCGCGAGCTGAAAATGCATTTACAGCACTAAAAAAACAAACTTTTATAACAGCTAAACTAAACGTTTCCAATGTAAATTTCCACCTTTATATAGTGTAAAAAGACATCCTGAAGCCTGGGCAGTCATTAATTTGATTGTCCAATATTTCCCTTATGAGATAATGCCTCTCATAGCAAATGTGTACAGCGCGAGCTGAAAATGCATTTACAGCACTAAAAAACCAAACTTTTATAACAGCTAAACCAAACGTTTCCAATGTAAATTTCCACCTTTATATAGTGTAGAAAGGCATCCTGAAGCCTGGAAAGTCATTAATTTGATTGTCCAGTATTTCCTTCATGAGATATTGCAACACTTAGAAAAAGTGTACAGCGCCAGCAGACAATGAATTTTCAGCACTAAAAAAACGAAACTTCATTAACAGCTAAACCAAACGTTTCCAATGTAAATTTCCACATTTATAGAGTGTAAAAAGGCATCCTGAAGCCTGGGAAGTCATTAATTTGATTGTCCAGTATTTCCCTTATGAGATAATGCCTCACATAGCAAATGTGTACAGTGTGAGCTGAAAATGCATTTTCAGCACTAAAAAACCAAACTTTTATAACAGCTAAACCAAACGTTTCCAATGTAAATTTCCACCTTTATATAGTGTAAAAAGACATCCTGAAGCCTGGGCAGTCATTAATTTGATTGTCCAGTATTTCCCTTATGAGATAATGCCTCACATAGCAAATGTGTACAGCGCGAGCTGAAAATGCATTTACAGCACTAAAAAAACAAACTTTTATAACAGCTAAACTAAACGTTTCCAATGTAAATTTCCACCTTTATATAGTGTAAAAAGACATCCTGAAGCCTGGGCAGTCATTAATTTGATTGTCCAATATTTCCCTTATGAGATAATGCCTCTCATAGCAAATGTGTACAGCGCGAGCTGAAAATGCATTTACAGCACTAAAAAACCAAACTTTTATAACAGCTAAACCAAACGTTTCCAATGTAAATTTCCACCTTTATATAGTGTAGAAAGGCATCCTGAAGCCTGGAAAGTCATTAATTTTATTGTCCAGTATTTCATTCATGAGATATTGCAACACTTAGAAAAAGTGTACAGCGCCAGCAGACAATGAATTTTCAGCACTAAAAAAACGAAACTTCATTAACAGCTAAACCAAACGTTTCCAATGTAAATTTCCACATTTATAGAGTGTAAAAAGGCATCCTGAAGCCTGGGAAGTCATTAATTTGATTGTCCAGTATTTCCCTTATGAGATAATGCCTCACATAGCAAATGTGTACAGTGCGAGCTGAAAATGCATTTTCAGCACTAAAAAAACAAACTTTTATAACAGCTAAACTAAACGTTTCCAATGTAAATTTCCACCTTTATATAGTGTAAAAAGACATCCTGAAGCCTGGGCAGTCATTAATTTGATTGTCCAATATTTCCCTTATGAGATAATGCCTCTCATAGCAAATGTGTACAGCGCGAGCTGAAAATGCATTTACAGCACTAAAAAAACAAACTTTTATAACAGCTAAACTAAACGTTTCCAATGTAAATTTCCACCTTTATATAGTGTAAAAAGACATCCTGAAGCCTGGGCAGTCATTAATTTGATTGTCCAATATTTCCCTTATGAGATAATGCCTCTCATAGCAAATGTGTACAGCGCGAGCTGAAAATGCATTTACAGCACTAAAAACCCAAACTTTTATAACAGCTAAACCAAACGTTTCCAATGTAAATTTCCACCTTTATATAGTGTAGAAAGGCATCCTGAAGCCTGGAAAGTCATTAATTTGATTGTCCAGTATTTCCTTCATGAGATATTGCAACACTTAGAAAAGGTGTACAGCGCCAGCAGACAATGAATTTTCAGCACTAAAAAAACGAAACTTCATTAACAGCTAAACCAAACGTTTCCAATGTAAATTTCCACATTTATAGAGTGTAAAAATGCATCCTGAAGCCTGGGAAGTCATTAATTTGGTTGTCCAGTATTTCCCTTATGAGATAATGCCTCACATAGCAAATGTGTACAGTGCAAGCTGAAAATGCATTTTCAGCACTAAAAAACCAAACTTTTATAACAGCTAAACCAAACGTTTCCAATGTAAATTTCCACCTTTATATAGTGTAAAAAGACATCCTGAAGCCTGGGCAGCCATTTATTTGATTGTCCAATATTTCCCTTATGAGATAATGCCTCTCATAGCAAATGTGTACAGCGCGAGCTGAAAATGCATTTACAGCACTAAAAAACCAAACTTTTATAACAGCTAAACCAAACGTTTCCAATGTAAATTTCCACCTTTATATAGTGTAAAAAGACATCCTGAAGCCTGGGCAGTCATTAATTTGATTGTCCAATATTTCCCTTATGAGATAATGCCTCTCATAGCAAATGTGTACAGCGCGAGCTGAAAATGCATTTACAGCACTAAAAAAACCAAACTTTTATAACAGCTAAACCAAACGTTTCCAATGTAAATTTCCACCTTTATATAGTGTAGAAAGGCACCCTGAAGCCTGGAAAGTCATTAATTTGATTGTCCAGTATTTCCTTCATGAGATATTGCAACACTTAGAAAAAGTGTACAGCGCCAGCAGACAATGAATTTTCAGCACTAAAAAAACGAAACTTCATTAACAGCTAAACCAAACGTTTCCAATGTAAATTTCCACATTTATAGAGTGTAAAAATGCATCCTGAAGCCTGGGCAGTCATTAATTTGATTGTCCAATATTTCCCTTATGAGATAATGCCTCTCATAGCAAATGTGTACAGCGCGAGCTGAAAATGCATTTACAGCACTAAAAAACCAAACTTTTATAACAGCTAAACCAAACGTTTCCAATGTAAATTTCCACCTTTATATAGTGTAGAAAGGCATCCTGAAGCCTGGAAAGTCATTAATTTGATTGTCCAGTATTTCCTTCATGAGATATTGCAACACTTAGAAAAAGTGTACAGCGCCAGTAGACAATGAATTTTCAGCACTAAAAAAACGAAACTTCATTAACAGCTAAACTAAACGTTTCCAATGTAAATTTCCACCTTTATATAGTGTAAAAAGACATCCTGAAGCCTGGGCAGTCATTAATTTGATTGTCCAATATTTCCCTTATGAGATAATGCCTCTCATAGCAAATGTGTACAGCGCGAGCTGAAAATGCATTTACAGCACTAAAAAACCAAACTTTTATAACAGCTAAACCAAACGTTTCCAATGTAAATTTCCACCTTTATATAGTGTAGAAAGGCATCCTGGAGCCTGGAAAGTCATTAATTTGATTGTCCAGTATTTCCTTCATGAGATATTGCAACACTTAGAAAAAGTGTACAGCGCCAGCAGACAATGAATTTTCAGCACTAAAAAAACCAAACTTTTATAACAGCTAAACCAAACGTTTCCAATGTAAATTTCCACCTTTATATAGTGTAAAAAGACATCCTGAAGCCTGGGCAGTCATTAATTTGATTGTCCAGTATTTCCCTTATGAGATAATGCCTCACATAGCAAATGTGTACAGCGCGAGCTGAAAATGCATTTACAGCACTAAAAAAACAAACTTTTATAACAGCTAAACCAAACGTTTCCAATGTAAATTTCCACCTTTATATAGTGTAGAAAGGCATCCTGAAGCCTGGAAAGTCATTAATTTGATTGTCCAGTATTTCCTACATGAGATATTGCAAAACTTAGAAAAAGTGTACAGCGCCAGCAGACAATGAATTTTCAGCACTAAAAAAACGAAACTTCATTAACAGCTAAACCAAACGTTTCCAATGTAAATTTCCACATTTATAGAGTGTAAAAAGGCATCCTGAAGCCTGGGAAGTCATTAATTTGATTGTCCAGTATTTCCCTTATGAGATAATGCCTCACATAGCAAATGTGTACAGCGCGAGCTGAAAATGCATTTACAGCACTAAAAAACCAAACTTTTATAACAGCTAAACCAAACGTTTCCAATGTAAATTTCCACCTTTATATAGTGTAGAAAGGCATCCTGAAGCCTGGAAAGTGATTAATTTGATTGTCCAGTATTTCCTTCATGAGATATTGCAACACTTAGAAAAAGTGTACAGCGCCAGCAGACAATGAATTTTCAGCACTAAAAAACCGAAACTTCATTAACAGCTAAACTAAACGTTTCCAATGTAAATTTCCACCTTTATATAGTGTAAAAAGACATCCTGAAGCCTGGGCAGTCATTAATTTGATTGTCCAATATTTCCCTTATGAGATAATGCCTCTCATAGCAAATGTGTACAGCGCGAGCTGAAAATGCATTTACAGCACTAAAAAACCAAACTTTTATAACAGCTAAACCAAACGTTTCCAATGTAAATTTCCACCTTTATATAGTGTAGAAAGGCATCCTGAAGCCTGGAAAGTCATTAATTTGATTGTCCAGTATTTCCTTCATGAGATATTGCAACACTTAGAAAAAGTGTACAGCGCCAGCAGACAATGAATTTCCAGCACTAAAAAAACGAAACTTCATTAACAGCTAAACTAAACGTTTCCAATGTAAATTTCCACCTTTATATAGTGTAAAAAGACATCCTGAAGCCTGGGCAGTCATTAATTTGATTGTCCAATATTTCCCTTATGAGATAATGCCTCTCATAGCAAATGTGTACAGCGCGAGCTGAAAATGCATTTACAGCACTAAAAAACCAAACTTTTATAACAGCTAAACTAAACGTTTCCAATGTAAATTTCCACCTTTATATAGTGTAGAAAGGCATCCTGAAGCCTGGAAAGTCATTAATTTGATTGTCCAGTATTTCCTTCATGAGATATTGCAACACTTAGAAAAAGTGTACAGCGCCAGCAGACAATGAATTTTCAGCACTAAAAAAACGAAACTTCATTAACAGCTAAACCAAACGTTTCCAATGTAAATTTCCACATTTATAGAGTGTAAAAAGGCATCCTGAAGCCTGGGAAGTCATTAATTTGATTGTCCAGTATTTCCCTTATGAGATAATGCCTCACATAGCAAATGTGTACAGTGCGAGCTGAAAATGCATTTTCAGCACTAAAAAACCAAACTTTTATAACAGCTAAACCAAACGTTTCCAATGTAAATTTCCACCTTTATATAGTGTAAAAAGACATCCTGAAGCCTGGGCAGTCATTAATTTGATTGTCCAGTATTTCCCTTATGAGATAATGCCTCACATAGCAAATGTGTACAGCGCGAGCTGAAAATGCATTTACAGCACTAAAAAAACAAACTTTTATAACAGCTAAACTAAACGTTTCCAATGTAAATTTCCACCTTTATATAGTGTAAAAAGACATCCTGAAGCCTGGGCAGTCATTAATTTGATTGTCCAATATTTCCCTTATGAGATAATGCCTCTCATAGCAAATGTGTACAGCGCGAGCTGAAAATGCATTTACAGCACTAAAAACCCAAACTTTTATAACAGCTAAACCAAACGTTTCCAATGTAAATTTCCACCTTTATATAGTGTAGAAAGGCATCCTGAAGCCTGGAAAGTCATTAATTTGATTGTCCAGTATTTCCTTCATGAGATATTGCAACACTTAGAAAAGGTGTACAGCGCCAGCAGACAATGAATTTTCAGCACTAAAAAATCGAAACTTCATTAACAGCTAAACCAAACGTTTCCAATGTAAATTTCCACCTTTATATAGTGTAGAAAGGCATCCTGAAGCCTGGAAAGTCATTCATTTGATTGTCCAGTATTTCCTTCATGAGATATTGCAACACTTAGAAAAGGTGTACAGCGCCAGCAGACAATGAATTTTCAGCACTAAAAAAACGAAACTTCATTAACAGCTAAACCAAACGTTTCCAATGTGAATTTCCACATTTATAGAGTGTAAAAAGGCATCCTGAAGCCTGGGAAGTCATTAATTTGATTGTCCAGTATTTCCCTTATGAGATAATGCCTCACATAGCAAATGTGTACAGCGCGAGCTGTAAATGCATTTTCAGCACTAAAAAACCAAACTTTTATAACAGCTAAACCAAACGTTTCCAATGTAAATTTCCACCTTTATATAGAGTAAAAAGACATCCTGAAGCCTGGGCAGCCATTTATTTGATTGTCCAATATTTCCCTTATGAGATAATGCCTCTCATAGCAAATGTGTACAGCGCGAGCTGAAAATGCATTTACAGCACTAAAAAACCAAACTTTTATAACAGCTAAACCAAACGTTTCCAATGTAAATTTCCACCTTTATATAGTGTAAAAAGACATCCTGAAGCCTGGGCAGTCATTAATTTGATTGTCCAATATTTCCCTTATGAGATAATGCCTCTCATAGCAAATGTGTACAGCGCGAGCTGAAAATGCATTTACAGCACTAAAAAAACCAAACTTTTATAACAGCTAAACTAAACGTTTCCAATGTAAATTTCCACCTTTATATAGTGTAGAAAGGCATCCTGAAGCCTGGAAAGTCATTAATTTGATTGTCCAGTATTTCCTTCATGAGATATTGCAACACTTAGAAAAAGTGTACAGCGCCAGCAGACAATGAATTTTCAGCACTAAAAAAACGAAACTTCATTAACAGCTAAACCAAACGTTTCCAATGTAAATTTCCACATTTATAGAGTGTAAAAAGGCATCCTGAAGCCTGGGAAGTCATTAATTTGATTGTCCAGTATTTCCCTTATGAGATAATGCCTCACATAGCAAATGTGTACAGTGCGAGCTGAAAATGCATTTTCAGCACTAAAAAACCAAACTTTTATAACAGCTAAACCAAACGTTTCCAATGTAAATTTCCACCTTTATATAGTGTAAAAAGACATCCTGAAGCCTGGGCAGTCATTAATTTGATTGTCCAGTATTTCCCTTATGAGATAATGCCTCACATAGCAAATGTGTACAGCGCGAGCTGAAAATGCATTTACAGCACTAAAAAAACAAACTTTTATAACAGCTAAACTAAACGTTTCCAATGTAAATTTCCACCTTTATATAGTGTAAAAAGACATCCTGAAGCCTGGGCAGTCATTAATTTGATTGTCCAATATTTCCCTTATGAGATAATGCCTCTCATAGCAAATGTGTACAGCGCGAGCTGAAAATGCATTTACAGCACTAAAAACCCAAACTTTTATAACAGCTAAACCAAACGTTTCCAATGTAAATTTCCACCTTTATATAGTGTAGAAAGGCATCCTGAAGCCTGGAAAGTCATTAATTTGATTGTCCAGTATTTCCTTCATGAGATATTGCAACACTTAGAAAAGGTGTACAGCGCCAGCAGACAATGAATTTTCAGCACTAAAAAATCGAAACTTCATTAACAGCTAAACCAAACGTTTCCAATGTAAATTTCCACCTTTATATAGTGTAGAAAGGCATCCTGAAGCCTGGAAAGTCATTCATTTGATTGTCCAGTATTTCCTTCATGAGATATTGCAACACTTAGAAAAGGTGTACAACGCCAGCAGACAATGAATTTTCAGCACTAAAAAAACGAAACTTCATTAACAGCTAAACCAAACGTTTCCAATGTGAATTTCCACATTTATAGAGTGTAAAAAGGCATCCTGAAGCCTGGGAAGTCATTAATTTGATTGTCCAGTATTTCCCTTATGAGATAATGCCTCACATAGCAAATGTGTACAGTTCGAGCTGAAAATGCATTTACAGCACTAAAAAACCAAACTTTTATAACAGCTAAACCAAACGTTTCCAATGTAAATTTCCACCTTTATATAGTGTAGAAAGGCATCCTGAAGCCTGGAAAGTCATTGATTTGATTGTCCAGTATTTCCTTCATGAGATATTGCAACACTTAGAAAAAGTGTACAGCGCCAGCAGACAATGAATTTTCAGCACTAAAAAAACGAAACTTCATTAACAGCTAAACTAAACGTTTCCAATGTAAATTTCCACCTTTATATAGAGTAAAAAGACATCCTGAAGCCTGGGCAGCCATTTATTTGATTGTCCAATATTTCCCTTATGAGATAATGCCTCTCATAGCAAATGTGTACAGCGCGAGCTGAAAATGCATTTACAGCACTAAAAAACCAAACTTTTATAACAGCTAAACCAAACGTTTCCAATGTAAATTCCACCTTTATATAGTGTAAAAAGACATCCTGAAGCCTGGGCAGTCATTAATTTGATTGTCCAATATTTCCCTTATGAGATAATGCCTCTCATAGCAAATGTGTACAGCGCGAGCTGAAAATGCATTTACAGCACTAAAAAAACCAAACTTTTATAACAGCTAAACCAAACGTTTCCAATGTAAATTTCCACCTTTATATAGTGTAGAAAGGCACCCTGAAGCCTGGAAAGTCATTAATTTGATTGTCCAGTATTTCCTTCATGAGACATTGCAACACTTAGAAAAAGTGTACAGCGCCAGCAGACAATGAATTTTCAGCACTAAAAAAACGAAACTTCATTAACAGCTAAACCAAACGTTTCCAATGTAAATTTCCACATTTATAGAGTGTAAAAAGGCATCCTGAAGCCTGGGAAGTCATTAATTTGATTGTCCAGTATTTCCCTTATGAGATAATGCCTCACATAGCAAATGTGTACAGTGCGAGCTGAAAATGCATTTTCAGCACTAAAAAACCAAACTTTTATAACAGCTAAACCAAACGTTTCCAATGTAAATTTCCACCTTTATATAGTGTAAAAAGACATCCTGAAGCCTGGGCAGTCATTAATTCGATTGGCCAATATTTCCTTTATGAGATAATGCCTCTCATAGGCAAATGTATACAGCGCGAGCTGAAAATGCATTTACAGCACTAAAAAACCAAACTTTTATAACAGCTAAACCAAACTTTCCAATGTAAATTTCCACCTTTATATAGTGTAAAAAGGCATCCTGAAGCCTGGGAAGTCATTAATTTGATTGTCCAGTATTTCCCTTATGAGATAATGCCTCACATAGCAAATGTGTACAGTGCGAGCTGAAAATGCATTTTCAGCACTAAAAAACCAAACTTTTATAACAGCTAAACCAAACGTTTCCAATGTAAATTTCCACCTTTATATAGTGTAAAAAGACATCCTGAAGCCTGGGCAGTCATTAATTCGATTGTCCAATATTTCCTTTATGAGATAATGCCTCTCATAGCAAATGTGTACAGCGCGAGCTGAAAATGCATTTTCAGCACTAAAAAAACAAACTTTTATAACACCTAAACCAAACGTTTCCAATGTAAATTTCCTCCTTTATATAGTGTAAAAAGACATCCTGAAGCCTGGGCAGTCATTAATTTGATTGTCCAATATTTCCCTTATGAGATAATGCCTCTCATAGCAAATGTGTACAGCGCGAGCTGAAAATGCATTTACAGCACTAAAAAACCAAACTTTTATAAAAGCTAAACCAAACGTTTCCAATGTAAATTTCCACCTTTATATAGTGTAGAAAGGCATCCTGAAGCCTGGAAAGTCATTAATTTGATTGTCCAGTATTTCCTTCATGAGATATTGCAACATTTAGAAAAAGTGTACAGCGCCAGCAGACAATGAATTTTCAGCACTAAAAAAACGAAACTTCATTAACAGCTAAACTAAACGTTTCCAATGTAAATTTCCACCTTTATATAGTGTAAAAAGACATCCTGAAGCCCGGGCAGCCATTAATTTGATTGTCCAATATTTCCCTTATGAGATAATGCCTCTCATAGCAAATGTGTACAGCGCGAGCTGAAAATGCATTTACAGCACTAAAAAACCAAACTTTTATAACAGCTAAACCAAACGTTTCCAATGTAAATTTCCACCTTTATATAGTGTAAAAAGACATCCTGAAGCCTGGGCAGTCATTAATTTGATTGTCCAATATTTCCCTTATGAGATAATGCCTCTCATAGCAAATGTGTACAGCGCGAGCTGAAAATGCATTTACAGCACTAAAAAAACAAACTTTTATAACAGCTAAACCAAACGTTTCCAATGTAAATTTCCACCTTTATATAGTGTAGAAAGGCATCCTGAAGCCTGGAAAGTCATTAATTTGATTGTCCAGTATTTCCTTCATGAGATATTGCAACACTTAGAAAAAGTGTACAGCGCCAGCAGACAATGAATTTTCAGCACTAAAAAAACGAAACTTCATTAACAGCTAAACTAAATGTTTCCAATGTAAATTTCCACCTTTATATAGTGTAAAAAGACATCCTGAAGCCTGGGCAGTCATTAATTTGATTGTCCAATATTTCCCTTATGAGATAATGCCTCTCATAGCAAATGTGTACAGCGCGAGCTGAAAATGCATTTACAGCACTAAAAAAACCAAACTTTTATAACAGCTAAACCAAACGTTTCCAATGTAAATTTCCACCTTTATATAGTGTAAAAAGGCATCCTGAAGCCTGGAAAGTCTTTAATTTGATTGTCCAGTATTTCCTTCATGAGATATTGCAACACTTAGAAAAAGTGTACAGCGCCAGCAGACAATGAATTTCCAGCACTAAAAAAACGAAACTTCATTAACAGCTAAACTAAACGTTTCCAATGTAAATTTCCACCTTTATATAGTGTAAAAAGACATCCTGAAGCCTGGGCAGTCATTAATTTGATTGTCCAATATTTCCCTTATGAGATAATGCCTCTCATAGCAAATGTGTACAGCGCGAGCTGAAAATGCATTTACAGCACTAAAAAACCAAACTTTTATAACAGCTAAACCAAACGTTTCCAATGTAAATTTCCACCTTTATATAGTGTAGAAAGGCATCCTGAAGCCTGGAAAGTCATTAATTTGATTGTCCAGTATTTCCTTCATGAGATATTGCAACACTTAGAAAAAGTGTACAGCGCCAGCAGACAATGAATTTTCAGCACTAAAAAAACGAAACTTCATTAACAGCTAAACCAAACGTTTCCAATGTAAATTTCCACATTTATAGAGTGTAAAAAGGCATCCTGAAGCCTGGGAAGTCATTAATTTGATTGTCCAGTATTTCCCTTATGAGATAATGCCTCACATAGCAAATGTGTACAGTGCGAGCTGAAAATGCATTTTCAGCACTAAAAAACCAAACTTTTATAACAGCTAAACCAAACGTTTCCAATGTAAATTTCCACCTTTATATAGTGTAAAAAGACATCCTGAAGCCTGGGCAGTCATTAATTTGATTGTCCAGTATTTCCCTTATGAGATAATGCCTCACATAGCAAATGTGTACAGCGCGAGCTGAAAATGCATTTACAGCACTAAAAAAACAAACTTTTATAACAGCTAAACCAAACGTTTCCAGTGTAAATTTCCACATTTATAGAGTGTAAAAATGCATCCTGAAGCCTGGGAAGTCATTAATTTGATTGTCCAGTATTTCCCTTATGAGATAATGCCTCACATAGCAAATGTGTACAGTGCGAGCTGAAAATGCATTTTCAGCACTAAAAAACCAAACTTTTATAACAGCTAAACCAAACGTTTCCAATGTAAATTTCCACCTTTATATAGTGTAAAAAGACATCCTGAAGCCTGGGCAGTCATTAATTTGATTGTCCAATATTTCCCTTATGAGATAATGCCTCTCATAGCAAATGTGTACAGCGCGAGCTGAAAATGCATTTACAGCACTAAAAAACCAAACTTTTATAACAGCTAAACCAAACGTTTCCAATGTAAATTTCCACCTTTATATAGTGTAGAAAGGCATCCTGAAGCCTGGAAAGTCATTAATTTGATTGTCCAGTATTTCCTTCATGAGATATTGCAACACTTAGAAAAAGTGTACAGCGCCAGTAGACAATGAATTTTCAGCACTAAAAAAACGAAACTTCATTAACAGCTAAACTAAACGTTTCCAATGTAAATTTCCACCTTTATATAGTGTAAAAAGACATCCTGAAGCCCGGGCAGCCATTAATTTGATTGTCCAATATTTCCCTTATGAGATAATGCCTCTCATAGCAAATGTGTACAGCGCGAGCTGAAAATGCATTTACAGCACTAAAAAACCAAACTTTTATAACAGCTAAACCAAACGTTTCCAATGTAAATTTCCACCTTTATATAGTGTAAAAAGACATCCTGAAGCCTGGGCAGTCATTAATTTGATTGTCCAATATTTCCCTTATGAGATAATGCCTCTCATAGCAAATGTGTACAGCGCGAGCTGAAAATGCATTTACAGCACTAAAAAAACAAACTTTTATAACAGCTAAACCAAACGTTTCCAATGTAAATTTCCACCTTTATATAGTGTAGAAAGGCATCCTGAAGCCTGGAAAGTCATTAATTTGATTGTCCAGTATTTCCTTCATGAGATATTGCAACACTTAGAAAAAGTGTACAGCGCCAGCAGACAATGAATTTTCAGCACTAAAAAAACGAAACTTCATTAACAGCTAAACTAAATGTTTCCAATGTAAATTTCCACCTTTATATAGTGTAAAAAGACATCCTGAAGCCTGGGCAGTCATTAATTTGATTGTCCAATATTTCCCTTATGAGATAATGCCTCTCATAGCAAATGTGTACAGCGCGAGCTGAAAATGCATTTACAGCACTAAAAAAACCAAACTTTTATAACAGCTAAACCAAACGTTTCCAATGTAAATTTCCACCTTTATATAGTGTAAAAAGGCATCCTGAAGCCTGGAAAGTCTTTAATTTGATTGTCCAGTATTTCCTTCATGAGATATTGCAACACTTAGAAAAAGTGTACAGCGCCAGCAGACAATGAATTTCCAGCACTAAAAAAACGAAACTTCATTAACAGCTAAACTAAACGTTTCCAATGTAAATTTCCACCTTTATATAGTGTAAAAAGACATCCTGAAGCCTGGGCAGTCATTAATTTGATTGTCCAATATTTCCCTTATGAGATAATGCCTCTCATAGCAAATGTGTACAGCGCGAGCTGAAAATGCATTTACAGCACTAAAAAACCAAACTTTTATAACAGCTAAACCAAACGTTTCCAATGTAAATTTCCACCTTTATATAGTGTAGAAAGGCATCCTGAAGCCTGGAAAGTCATTAATTTGATTGTCCAGTATTTCCTTCATGAGATATTGCAACACTTAGAAAAAGTGTACAGCGCCAGCAGACAATGAATTTTCAGCACTAAAAAAACGAAACTTCATTAACAGCTAAACCAAACGTTTCCAATGTAAATTTCCACCTTTATATAGTGTAGAAAGGCATCCTGAAGCCTGGAAAGTCATTAATTTGATTGTCCAGTATTTCCTTCATGAGATATTGCAACACTTAGAAAAAGTGTACAGCGCCAGCAGACAATGAATTTTCAGCACTAAAAAAACGAAACTTCATTAACAGCTAAACCAAACGTTTCCAATGTAAATTTCCACCTTTATATAGTGTAGAAAGGCATCCTGAAGCCTGGAAAGTCATTAATTTGATTGTCCAGTATTTCCTTCATGAGATATTGCAACACTTAGAAAAAGTGTACAGCGCCAGCAGACAATGAATTTTCAGCACTAAAAAAACGAAACTTCATTAACAGCTAAACCAAACGTTTCCAATGTAAATTTCCACATTTATATAGTGTAAAAAGGCATCCTGAAGCCTGGGCAGTCATTAATTTGATTGTCCAATATTTCCCTTATGAGATAATGCCTCTCATAGCAAATGTGTACAGCGCGAGCTGAAAATGCATTTACAGCACTAAAAAAACCAAACTTTTATAACAGCTAAACCAAACGTTTCCAATGTAAATTTCCACCTTTATATAGTGTAAAAAGACATCCTGAAGCCTGGGCAGTCATTAATTTGATTGTCCAGTATTTCCCTTATGAGATAATGCCTCACATAGCAAATGTGTACAGCGCGAGCTGAAAATGCATTTACAGCACTAAAAAAACAAACTTTTATAACAGCTAAACCAAACGTTTCCAGTGTAAATTTCCACATTTATAGAGTGTAAAAATGCATCCTGAAGCCTGGGAAGTCATTAATTTGATTGTCCAGTATTTCCCTTATGAGATAATGCCTCACATAGCAAATGTGTACAGTGCGAGCTGAAAATGCATTTTCAGCACTAAAAAACCAAACTTTTATAACAGCTAAACCAAACGTTTCCAATGTAAATTTCCACCTTTATATAGTGTAAAAAGACATCCTGAAGCCTGGGCAGTCATTAATTTGATTGTCCAATATTTCCCTTATGAGATAATGCCTCTCATAGCAAATGTGTACAGCGCGAGCTGAAAATGCATTTACAGCACTAAAAAACCAAACTTTTATAACAGCTAAACCAAACGTTTCCAATGTAAATTTCCACCTTTATATAGTGTAGAAAGGCATCCTGAAGCCTGGAAAGTCATTAATTTGATTGTCCAGTATTTCCTTCATGAGATATTGCAACACTTAGAAAAAGTGTACAGCGCCAGTAGACAATGAATTTTCAGCACTAAAAAAACGAAACTTCATTAACAGCTAAACTAAACGTTTCCAATGTAAATTTCCACCTTTATATAGTGTAAAAAGACATCCTGAAGCCTGGGCAGTCATTAATTTGATTGTCCAATATTTCCCTTATGAGATAATGCCTCTCATAGCAAATGTGTACAGCGCGAGCTGAAAATGCATTTACAGCACTAAAAAAACCAAACTTTTATAACAGCTAAACCAAACGTTTCCAATGTAAATTTCCACCTTTATATAGTGTAGAAAGGCACCCTGAAGCCTGGAAAGTCATTAATTTGATTGTCCAGTATTTCCTTCATGAGATATTGCAACACTTAGAAAAAGTGTACAGCGCCAGCAGACAATGAATTTTCAGCACTAAAAAAACGAAACTTCATTAACAGCTAAACCAAACGTTTCCAATGTAAATTTCCACATTTATAGAGTGTAAAAAGGCATCCTGAAGCCTGGGAAGTCATTAATTTGATTGTCCAGTATTTCCCTTATGAGATAATGCCTCACATAGCAAATGTGTACAGTGCGAGCTGAAAATGCATTTTCAGCACTAAAAAACCAAACTTTTATAACAGCTAAACCAAACGTTTCCAATGTAAATTTCCACCTTTATATAGTGTAAAAAGACATCCTGAAGCCTGGGCAGTCATTAATTCGATTGTCCAATATTTCCTTTATGAGATAATGCCTCTCATAGGCAAATGTATACAGCGCGAGCTGAAAATGCATTTACAGCACTAAAAAACCAAACTTTTATAACAGCTAAACCAAACTTTCCAATGTAAATTTCCACCTTTATATAGTGTAAAAAGGCATCCTGAAGCCTGGGAAGTCATTAATTTGATTGTCCAGTATTTCCCTTATGAGATAATGCCTCACATAGCAAATGTGTACAGTGCGAGCTGAAAATGCATTTTCAGCACTAAAAAACCAAACTTTTATAACAGCTAAACCAAACGTTTCCAATGTAAATTTCCACCTTTATATAGTGTAAAAAGACATCCTGAAGCCTGGGCAGTCATTAATTCGATTGTCCAATATTTCCTTTATGAGATAATGCCTCTCATAGCAAATGTGTACAGCGCGAGCTGAAAATGCATTTTCAGCACTAAAAAAACAAACTTTTATAACACCTAAACCAAACGTTTCCAATGTAAATTTCCTCCTTTATATAGTGTAAAAAGACATCCTGAAGCCTGGGCAGTCATTAATTTGATTGTCCAATATTTCCCTTATGAGATAATGCCTCTCATAGCAAATGTGTACAGCGCGAGCTGAAAATGCATTTACAGCACTAAAAAACCAAACTTTTATAAAAGCTAAACCAAACGTTTCCAATGTAAATTTCCACCTTTATATAGTGTAGAAAGGCATCCTGAAGCGTGGAAAGTCATTAATTTGATTGTCCAGTATTTCCTTCATGAGATATTGCAACACTTAGAAAAAGTGTACAGCGCCAGTAGACAATGAATTTTCAGCACTAAAAAAACGAAACTTCATTAACAGCTAAACTAAACGTTTCCAATGTAAATTTCCACCTTTATATAGTGTAAAAAGACATCCTGAAGCCTGGGCAGTCATTAATTTGATTGTCCAATATTTCCCTTATGAGATAATGCCTCTCATAGCAAATGTGTACAGCGCGAGCTGAAAATGCATTTACAGCACTAAAAAAACCAAACTTTTATAACAGCTAAACCAAACGTTTCCAATGTAAATTTCCACCTTTATATAGTGTAGAAAGGCACCCTGAAGCCTGGAAAGTCATTAATTTGATTGTCCAGTATTTCCTTCATGAGATATTGCAACACTTAGAAAAAGTGTACAGCGCCAGCAGACAATGAATTTTCAGCACTAAAAAACGAAACTTCATTAACAGCTAAACCAAACGTTTCCAATGTAAATTCCCACCTTTATATAGTGTAGAAAGGCATCCTGAAGCCTGGAAAGTCATTAATTTGATTGTCCAGTATTTCCTTCATGAGATATTGCAACACTTAGAAAAAGTGTACAGCGCCAGCAGACAATGAATTTTCAGCACTAAAAAAACGAAACTTCATTAACAGCTAAACCAAACGTTTCCAATGTAAATTTCCACATTTATAGAGTGTAAAAAGGCATCCTGAAGCCTGGGAAGTCATTAATTTGATTGTCCAGTATTTCCCTTATGAGATAATGCCTCACATAGCAAATGTGTACAGTGCGAGCTGAAAATGCATTTTCAGCACTAAAAAACCAAACTTTTATAACAGCTAAACCAAACGTTTCCAATGTAAATTTCCACCTTTATATAGTGTAAAAAGACATCCTGAAGCCTGGGCAGTCATTAATTTGATTGTCCAGTATTTCCCTTATGAGATAATGCCTCACATAGCAAATGTGTACAGCGCGAGCTGAAAATGCATTTACAGCACTAAAAAAACAAACTTTTATAACAGCTAAACCAAACGTTTCCAATGTAAATTTCCACCTTTATATAGTGTAGAAAGGCATCCTGAAGCCTGGAAAGTCATTAATTTGATTGTCCAGTATTTCCTACATGAGATATTGCAAAACTTAGAAAAAGTGTACAGCGCCAGCAGACAATGAATTTTCAGCACTAAAAAAACGAAACTTCATTAACAGCTAAACCAAACGTTTCCAATGTAAATTTCCACATTTATAGAGTGTAAAAAGGCATCCTGAAGCCTGGGAAGTCATTAATTTGATTGTCCAGTATTTCCCTTATGAGATAATGCCTCACATAGCAAATGTGCACAGTGCGAGCTGAAAATGCATTTTCAGCACTAAAAAACCAAACTTATATAACACCTAAACCAAACGTTTCCAATGTAAATTTCCACCTTTATATAGTGTAAAAAGACATCCTGAAACCTGGGCAGTCATTAATTTGATTGTCCAATATTTCCCTTATGAGATAATGCCTCTCATAGCAAATGTGTACAGCGCGAGCTGAAAATGCATTTACAGCACTAAAAAACCAAACTTTTATAACAGCTAAACCAAACGTTTCCAATGTAAATTTCCACCTTTATATAGTGTAAAAAGACATCCTGAAGCCTGGGCAGTCATTAATTTGATTGTCCAATATTTCCCTTATGAGATAATGCCTCTCATAGCAAATGTGTACAGCGCGAGCTGAAATTGCATTTTCAGCACTAAAAAACCAAACTTTTATAACAGCTAAACCAAACGTTTCAAATGTAAATTTCCACCTTTATATAGTGTAAAAAGACATCCTGAAGCCTGGGCAGTCATTAATTTGATTGTCCAATATTTCCCTTATGAGATAATGCCTCTCATAGCAAATGTGTACAGTGCGAGCTGAAAATGCATTTACAGCACTAAAAAAACAAACTTTTATAACAGCTAAACCAAACGTTTCCAATGTAAATTTCCACCTTTATATAGTGTAAAAAGACATCCTGAAGCCTGGGCAGTCATTAATTTGATTGTCCAATATTTCCCTTATGAGATAATGCCTCTCATAGCAAATGTGTACAGTGCGAGCTGAAAATGCATTTACAGCACTAAAAAAACAAACTTTTATAACAGCTAAACCAAACGTTTCCAATGTAAATTTCCACCTTTATATAGTGTAAAAAGACATCCTGAAGCCTGGGCAGTCATTAATTTGATTGTCCAATATTTCCCTTATGAGATAATGCCTCTCATAGCAAATGTGTACAGCGCGAGCTGAAAATGCATTTACAGCACTAAAAAACCAAACTTTTATAACAGCTAAACCAAACGTTTCCAATGTAAATTTCCACCTTTATATAGTGTAGAAAGGCATCCTGAAGCCTGGAAAGTCATTAATTTGATTGTCCAGTATTTCCTTCATGAGATATTGCAACACTTAGAAAAAGTGTACAGCGCCAGCAGACAATGAATTTTCAGCACTAAAAAAACGAAACTTCATTAACAGCTAAACCAAACGTTTCCAATGTAAATTTCCACATTTATAGAGTGTAAAAAGGCATCCTGAAGCCTGGGAAGTCATTAATTTGATTGTCCAGTATTTCCCTTATGAGATAATGCCTCACAGCAAATGTGTACAGTGCGAGCTGAAAATGCATTTACAGCACTAAAAAAACAAACTTTTATAACAGCTAAACCAAACGTTTCCAATGTAAATTTCCACCTTTATATAGTGTAGAAAGGCATCCTGAAGCCT
This sequence comes from Idiotropiscis lumnitzeri, assembly GCF_059441095.1. NCBI lineage: Eukaryota > Metazoa > Chordata > Actinopteri > Syngnathiformes > Syngnathidae > Idiotropiscis > Idiotropiscis lumnitzeri. The sequence continues at coordinate 175,573 of NW_028283621.1, forward strand.
GGAAAGTCATTAATTTGATTGTCCAGTATTTCCTTCATGAGATATTGCAACACTTAGAAAAAGTGTACAGCGCCAGCAGACAATGAATTTTCAGCACTAAATAAACGAAACTTCATTAACAGCTAAAGTAAACGTTTCCAATGTAAATTTCCACCTTTATATAGTGTAAAAAGACATCCTGAAGCCTGGGCAGTCATTAATTTGATTGTCCAATATTTCCCTTATGAGATAATGCCTCTCATAGCAAATGTGTACAGTGCGAGCTGAAAATGCATTTACAAGCACTAAAAAAACAAACTTTTATAACAGCTAAACCAAACGTTTCCAATGTAAATTTCCACCTTTATATAGTGTAAAAAGACATCCTGAAGCCTGGGCAGTCATTAATTTGATTGTCCAATATTTCCCTTATGAGATAATGCCTCTCATAGCAAATGTGTACAGCGCGAGCTGAAAATGCATTTACAGCACTAAAAAAGCAAACTTTTATAACAGCTAAACCAAACGTTTCCAATGTAAATTTCCACCTTTATATAGTGTAGAAAGGCATCCTGAAGCCTGGAAAGTCATTAATTTGATTGTCCAGTATTTCCTTCATGAGATATTGCAACACTTAGAAAAAGTGTACAGCGCCAGCAGACAATGAATTTTCAGCACTAAAAAAACGAAACTTCATTAACAGCTAAACCAAACGTTTCCAATGTAAATTTCCACATTTATAGAGTGTAAAAAGGCATCCTGAAGCCTGGGAAGTCATTAATTTGATTGTCCAGTATTTCCCTTATGAGATAATGCCTCACATAGCAAATGTGTACAGTGCGAGCTGAAAATGCATTTTCAGCACTAAAAAACCAAACTTATATAACACCTAAACCAAACGTTTCCAATGTAAATTTTCACCTTTATATAGTGTAAAAAGACATCCTGAAGCCTGGGCAGTCATTAATTTGATTGTCCAATATTTCCCTTATGAGATAATGCCTCTCATAGCAAATGTGTACAGCGCGAGCTGAAAATGCATTTACAGCACTAAAAAAACCAAACTTTTATAACAGCTAAACCAAACGTTTCCAATGTAAATTTCCACCTTTATATAGTGTAGAAAGGCATCCTGAAGCCTGGAAAGTCATTAATTTGATTGTCCAGTATTTCCTTCATGAGATATTGCAACATTTAGAAAAAGTGTACAGCGCCAGCAGACAATGAATTTTCAGCACTAAAAAAACGAAACTTCATTAACAGCTAAACTAAACGTTTCCAATGTAAATTTCCACCTTTATATAGTGTAAAAAGACATCCTGAAGCCCGGGCAGCCATTAATTTGATTGTCCAATATTTCCCTTATGAGATAATGCCTCTCATAGCAAATGTGTACAGCGCGAGCTGAAAATGCATTTACAGCACTAAAAAAACAAACTTTTATAACAGCTAAACCAAACGTTTCCAATGTAAATTTCCACCTTTATATAGTGTAAAAAGACATCCTGAAGCCTGCGCAGTCATTAATTTGATTGTCCAATATTTCCCTTATGAGATAATGCCTCTCATAGCAAATGTGTACAGCGCGAGCTGAAAATGCATTTACAGCACTAAAAAACCAAACTTTTATAACAGCTAAACCAAACGTTTCCAATGTAAATTTCTACCTTTATATAGTGTAGAAAGGCATCCTGAAGCCTGGAAAGTCATTAATTTGATTGTCCAGTATTTCCTTCATGAGATATTGCAACACTTAGAAAAAGTGTACAGCGCCAGCAGACAATGAATTTTCAGCACTAAAAAAACGAAACTTCATTAACAGCTAAACTAAACGTTTCCAATGTAAATTTCCACCTTTATATAGTGTAAAAAGACATTCTGAAGCCTGGGCAGTCATTAATTTGATTGTCCAATATTTCCCTTATGAGATAATGCCTCTCATAGCAAATGTGTACAGCGCGAGCTGAAAATGCATTTACAGCACTAAAAAACCAAACTTTTATAACAGCTAAACCAAACGTTTCCAATGTAAATTTCCACCTTTATATAGTGTAGAAAGGCATCCTGAAGCCTGGAAAGTCATTAATTTGATTGTCCAGTATTTCCTTCATGAGATATTGCAACACTTAGAAAAAGTGTACAGCGCCAGCAGACAATGAATTTTCAGCACTAAAAAAACGAAACTTCATTAACAGCTAAACCAAACGTTTCCAATGTAAATTTCCACATTTATAGAGTGTAAAAAGGCATCCTGAAGCCTGGGAAGTCATTAATTTGATTTTCCAGTATTTCCCTTCTGAGATAATGCCTCACATAGCAAATGTGTACAGTCCGAGCTGAAAATGCATTTTCAGCACTAAAAAAACAAACTTTTATAACAGCTAAACTAAACGTTTCCAATGTAAATTTCCACCTTTATATAGTGTAAAAAGACATCCTGAAGCCTGGGCAGTCATTAATTTGATTGTCCAATATTTCCCTTATGAGATAATGCCTCTCATAGCAAATGTGTACAGCGCGAGCTGAAAATGCATTTACAGCACTAAAAAAACAAACTTTTATAACAGCTAAACTAAACGTTTCCAATGTAAATTTCCACCTTTATATAGTGTAAAAAGACATCCTGAAGCCTGGGCAGTCATTAATTTGATTGTCCAATATTTCCCTTATGAGATAATGCCTTTCATAGCAAATGTGTACAGCGCGAGCTGAAAATGCATTTACAGCACTAAAAAACCAAACTTTTATAACAGCTAAACCAAACGTTTCCAATGTAAATTTCCACCTTTATATAGTGTAGAAAGGCATCCTGAAGCCTGGAAAGTCATTAATTTGATTGTCCAGTATTTCCTTCATGAGATATTGCAACACTTAGAAAAAGTGTACAGCGCCAGCAGACAATGAATTTTCAGCACTAAAAAAACGAAACTTCATTAACAGCTAAACCAAACGTTTCCAATGTAAATTTCCACATTTATAGAGTGTAAAAAGGCATCCTGAAGCCTGGGAAGTCCTTAATTTGATTGTCCAGTATTTCCCTTATGAGATAATGCCTCACATAGCAAATGTGTACAGTGCGAGCTGAAAATGCATTTTCAGCACTAAAAAACCAAACTTTTATAACAGCTAAACCAAACGTTTCCAATGTAAATTTCCACCTTTATATAGTGTAAAAAGACATCCTGAAGCCTGGGCAGTCATTAATTTGATTGTCCAGTATTTCCCTTATGAGATAATGCCTCACATAGCAAATGTGTACAGCGCGAGCTGAAAATGCATTTACAGCACTAAAAAAACAAACTTTTATAACAGCTAAACTAAACGTTTCCAATGTAAATTTCCACCTTTATATAGTGTAAATAGACATCCTGAAGCCTGGGCAGTCATTAATTTGATTGTCCAATATTTCCCTTATGAGATAATGCCTCTCATAGCAAATGTGTACAGCGCGAGCTGAAAATGCATTTACAGCACAAAAAAACCAAACTTTTATAACAGCTAAACCAAACGTTTCCAATGTAAATTTCCACCTTTATATAGTGTAGAAAGGCATCCTGAAGCCTGGAAAGTCATTAATTTTATTGTCCAGTATTTCCTTCATGAGATATTGCAACACTTAGAAAAAGTGTACAGCGCCAGCAGACAATGAATTTTCAGCACTAAAAAAACGAAACTTCATTAACAGCTAAACCAAACGTTTCCAATGTAAATTTCCACATTTATAGAGTGTAAAAAGGCATCCTGAAGCCTGGGAAGTCATTAATTTGATTGTCCAGTATTTCCCTTATGAGATAATGCCTCACATAGCAAATGTGTACAGTGCGAGCTGAAAATGCATTTTCAGCACTAAAAAAACAAACTTTTATAACAGCTAAACTAAACGTTTCCAATGTAAATTTCCACCTTTATATAGTGTAAAAAGACATCCTGAAGCCTGGGCAGTCATTAATTTGATTGTCCAATATTTCCCTTATGAGATAATGCCTCTCATAGCAAATGTGTACAGCGCGAGCTGAAAATGCATTTACAGCACTAAAAAAACAAACTTTTATAACAGCTAAACTAAACGTTTCCAATGTAAATTTCCACCTTTATATAGTGTAAAAAGACATCCTGAAGCCTGGGCAGTCATTAATTTGATTGTCCAATATTTCCCTTATGAGATAATGCCTCTCATAGCAAATGTGTACAGCGCGAGCTGAAAATGCATTTACAGCACTAAAAACCCAAACTTTTATAACAGCTAAACCAAACGTTTCCAATGTAAATTTCCACCTTTATATAGTGTAGAAAGGCATCCTGAAGCCTGGAAAGTCATTAATTTGATTGTCCAGTATTTCCTTCATGAGATATTGCAACACTTAGAAAAGGTGTACAGCGCCAGCAGACAATGAATTTTCAGCACTAAAAAAACGAAACTTCATTAACAGCTAAACCAAACGTTTCCAATGTAAATTTCCACATTTATAGAGTGTAAAAATGCATCCTGAAGCCTGGGAAGTCATTAATTTGATTGTCCAGTATTTCCCTTATGGGATAATGCCTCACATAGCAAATGTGTACAGTGCAAGCTGAAAATGCATTTTCAGCACTAAAAAACCAAACTTTTATAACAGCTAAACCAAACGTTTCCAATGTAAATTTCCACCTTTATATAGTGTAAAAAGACATCCTGAAGCCTGGGCAGTCATTAATTTGATTGTCCAATATTTCCCTTATGAGATAATGCCTCTCATAGCAAATGTGTACAGCGCGAGCTGAAAATGCATTTACAGCACTAAAAAACCAAACTTTTATAACAGCTAAACCAAACGTTTCCAATGTAAATTTCCACCTTTATATAGTGTAGAAAGGCATCCTGAAGCCTGGAAAGTCATTAATTTGATTGTCCAGTATTTCCTTCATGAGATATTGCAACACTTAGAAAAAGTGTACAGCGCCAGTAGACAATGAATTTTCAGCACTAAAAAAACGAAACTTCATTAACAGCTAAACTAAACGTTTCCAATGTAAATTTCCACCTTTATATAGTGTAAAAAGACATCCTGAAGCCTGGGCAGTCATTAATTTGATTGTCCAATATTTCCCTTATGAGATAATGCCTCTCATAGCAAATGTGTACAGCGCGAGCTGAAAATGCATTTACAGCACTAAAAAACCAAACTTTTATAACAGCTAAACCAAACGTTTCCAATGTAAATTTCCACCTTTATATAGTGTAGAAAGGCATCCTGGAGCCTGGAAAGTCATTAATTTGATTGTCCAGTATTTCCTTCATGAGATATTGCAACACTTAGAAAAAGTGTACAGCGCCAGCAGACAATGAATTTTCAGCACTAAAAAAACCAAACTTTTATAACAGCTAAACCAAACGTTTCCAATGTAAATTTCCACCTTTATATAGTGTAAAAAGACATCCTGAAGCCTGGGCAGTCATTAATTTGATTGTCCAGTATTTCCCTTATGAGATAATGCCTCACATAGCAAATGTGTACAGCGCGAGCTGAAAATGCATTTACAGCACTAAAAAAACAAACTTTTATAACAGCTAAACCAAACGTTTCCAATGTAAATTTCCACCTTTATATAGTGTAGAAAGGCATCCTGAAGCCTGGAAAGTCATTAATTTGATTGTCCAGTATTTCCTACATGAGATATTGCAAAACTTAGAAAAAGTGTACAGCGCCAGCAGACAATGAATTTTCAGCACTAAAAAAACGAAACTTCATTAACAGCTAAACCAAACGTTTCCAATGTAAATTTCCACATTTATAGAGTGTAAAAAGGCATCCTGAAGCCTGGGAAGTCATTAATTTGATTGTCCAGTATTTCCCTTATGAGATAATGCCTCACATAGCAAATGTGTACAGCGCGAGCTGAAAATGCATTTACAGCACTAAAAAACCAAACTTTTATAACAGCTAAACCAAACGTTTCCAATGTAAATTTCCACCTTTATATAGTGTAGAAAGGCATCCTGAAGCCTGGAAAGTGATTAATTTGATTGTCCAGTATTTCCTTCATGAGATATTGCAACACTTAGAAAAAGTGTACAGCGCCAGCAGACAATGAATTTTCAGCACTAAAAAACCGAAACTTCATTAACAGCTAAACTAAACGTTTCCAATGTAAATTTCCACCTTTATATAGTGTAAAAAGACATCCTGAAGCCTGGGCAGTCATTAATTTGATTGTCCAATATTTCCCTTATGAGATAATGCCTCTCATAGCAAATGTGTACAGCGCGAGCTGAAAATGCATTTACAGCACTAAAAAACCAAACTTTTATAACAGCTAAACCAAACGTTTCCAATGTAAATTTCCACCTTTATATAGTGTAGAAAGGCATCCTGAAGCCTGGAAAGTCATTAATTTGATTGTCCAGTATTTCCTTCATGAGATATTGCAACACTTAGAAAAAGTGTACAGCGCCAGCAGACAATGAATTTCCAGCACTAAAAAAACGAAACTTCATTAACAGCTAAACTAAACGTTTCCAATGTAAATTTCCACCTTTATATAGTGTAAAAAGACATCCTGAAGCCTGGGCAGTCATTAATTTGATTGTCCAATATTTCCCTTATGAGATAATGCCTCTCATAGCAAATGTGTACAGCGCGAGCTGAAAATGCATTTACAGCACTAAAAAACCAAACTTTTATAACAGCTAAACTAAACGTTTCCAATGTAAATTTCCACCTTTATATAGTGTAGAAAGGCATCCTGAAGCCTGGAAAGTCATTAATTTGATTGTCCAGTATTTCCTTCATGAGATATTGCAACACTTAGAAAAAGTGTACAGCGCCAGCAGACAATGAATTTTCAGCACTAAAAAAACGAAACTTCATTAACAGCTAAACCAAACGTTTCCAATGTAAATTTCCACATTTATAGAGTGTAAAAAGGCATCCTGAAGCCTGGGAAGTCATTAATTTGATTGTCCAGTATTTCCCTTATGAGATAATGCCTCACATAGCAAATGTGTACAGTGCGAGCTGAAAATGCATTTTCAGCACTAAAAAACCAAACTTTTATAACAGCTAAACCAAACGTTTCCAATGTAAATTTCCACCTTTATATAGTGTAAAAAGACATCCTGAAGCCTGGGCAGTCATTAATTTGATTGTCCAGTATTTCCCTTATGAGATAATGCCTCACATAGCAAATGTGTACAGCGCGAGCTGAAAATGCATTTACAGCACTAAAAAAACAAACTTTTATAACAGCTAAACTAAACGTTTCCAATGTAAATTTCCACCTTTATATAGTGTAAAAAGACATCCTGAAGCCTGGCAGTCATTAATTTGATTGTCCAGTATTTCCCTTATGAGATAATGCCTCACATAGCAAATGTGTACAGCGCGAGCTGAAAATGCATTTACAGCACTAAAAAAACAAACTTTTATAACAGCTAAACCAAACGTTTCCAATGTAAATTTCCACCTTTATATAGTGTAGAAAGGCATCCTGAAGCCTGGAAAGTCATTAATTTGATTGTCCAGTATTTCCTACATGAGATATTGCAAAACTTAGAAAAAGTGTACAGCGCCAGCAGACAATGAATTTTCAGCACTAAAAAAACGAAACTTCATTAACAGCTAAACCAAACGTTTCCAATGTAAATTTCCACATTTATAGAGTGTAAAAAGGCATCCTGAAGCCTGGGAAGTCATTAATTTGATTGTCCAGTATTTCCCTTATGAGATAATGCCTCACATAGCAAATGTGTACAGCGCGAGCTGAAAATGCATTTACAGCACTAAAAAACCAAACTTTTATAACAGCTAAACCAAACGTTTCCAATGTAAATTTCCACCTTTATATAGTGTAGAAAGGCATCCTGAAGCCTGGAAAGTGATTAATTTGATTGTCCAGTATTTCCTTCATGAGATATTGCAACACTTAGAAAAAGTGTACAGCGCCAGCAGACAATGAATTTTCAGCACTAAAAAACCGAAACTTCATTAACAGCTAAACTAAACGTTTCCAATGTAAATTTCCACCTTTATATAGTGTAAAAAGACATCCTGAAGCCTGGGCAGTCATTAATTTGATTGTCCAATATTTCCCTTATGAGATAATGCCTCTCATAGCAAATGTGTACAGCGCGAGCTGAAAATGCATTTACAGCACTAAAAAACCAAACTTTTATAACAGCTAAACCAAACGTTTCCAATGTAAATTTCCACCTTTATATAGTGTAGAAAGGCATCCTGAAGCCTGGAAAGTCATTAATTTGATTGTCCAGTATTTCCTTCATGAGATATTGCAACACTTAGAAAAAGTGTACAGCGCCAGCAGACAATGAATTTCCAGCACTAAAAAAACGAAACTTCATTAACAGCTAAACTAAACGTTTCCAATGTAAATTTCCACCTTTATATAGTGTAAAAAGACATCCTGAAGCCTGGGCAGTCATTAATTTGATTGTCCAATATTTCCCTTATGAGATAATGCCTCTCATAGCAAATGTGTACAGCGCGAGCTGAAAATGCATTTACAGCACTAAAAAACCAAACTTTTATAACAGCTAAACTAAACGTTTCCAATGTAAATTTCCACCTTTATATAGTGTAGAAAGGCATCCTGAAGCCTGGAAAGTCATTAATTTGATTGTCCAGTATTTCCTTCATGAGATATTGCAACACTTAGAAAAAGTGTACAGCGCCAGCAGACAATGAATTTTCAGCACTAAAAAAACGAAACTTCATTAACAGCTAAACCAAACGTTTCCAATGTAAATTTCCACATTTATAGAGTGTAAAAAGGCATCCTGAAGCCTGGGAAGTCATTAATTTGATTGTCCAGTATTTCCCTTATGAGATAATGCCTCACATAGCAAATGTGTACAGTGCGAGCTGAAAATGCATTTTCAGCACTAAAAAACCAAACTTTTATAACAGCTAAAACAAACGTTTCCAATGTAAATTTCCACCTTTATATAGTGTAAAAAGACATCCTGAAGCCTGGGCAGTCATTAATTTGATTGTCCAGTATTTCCCTTATGAGATAATGCCTCACATAGCAAATGTGTACAGCGCGAGCTGAAAATGCATTTACAGCACTAAAAAAACAAACTTTTATAACAGCTAAACTAAACGTTTCCAATGTAAATTTCCACCTTTATATAGTGTAAAAAGACATCCTGAAGCCTGGGCAGTCATTAATTTGATTGTCCAATATTTCCCTTATGAGATAATGCCTCTCATAGCAAATGTGTACAGCGCGAGCTGAAAATGCATTTACAGCACTAAAAACCCAAACTTTTATAACAGCTAAACCAAACGTTTCCAATGTAAATTTCCACCTTTATATAGTGTAGAAACGCATCCTGAAGCCTGGAAAGTCATTAATTTGATTGTCCAGTATTTCCTTCATGAGATATTGCAACACTTAGAAAAGGTGTACAGCGCCAGCAGACAATGAATTTTCAGCACTAAAAAATCGAAACTTCATTAACAGCTAAACCAAACGTTTCCAATGTAAATTTCCACCTTTATATAGTGTAGAAAGGCATCCTGAAGCCTGGAAAGTCATTAATTTGATTGTCCAGTATTTCCTTCATGAGATATTGCAACACTTAGAAAAGGTGTACAGCGCCAGCAGACAATGAATTTTCAGCACTAAAAAAACGAAACTTCATTAACAGCTAAACCAAACGTTTCCAATGTAAATTTCCACATTTATAGAGTGTAAAAAGGCATCCTGAAGCCTGGGAAGTCATTAATTTGATTGTCCAGTATGTCCCTTATGAGATAATGCCTCACATAGCAAATGTGTACAGTTCGAGCTGAAAATGCATTTACAGCACTAAAAAACCAAACTTTTATAACAGCTAAACCAAACGTTTCCAATGTAAATTTCCAACTTTATATAGTGTAGAAAGGCATCCTGAAGCCTGGAAAGTCATTGATTTGATTGTCCAGTATTTCCTTCATGAGATATTGCAACACTTAGAAAAAGTGTACAGCGCCAGCAGACAATGAATTTTCAGCACTAAAAAAACGAAACTTCATTAACAGCTAAACTAAACGTTTCCAATGTAAATTTCCACCTTTATATAGAGTAAAAAGACATCCTGAAGCCTGGGCAGCCATTTATTTGATTGTCCAATATTTCCTTCATGAGATATTGCAACACTTAGAAAAAGTGTCCAGCGCCAGCAGACAATGAATTTTCAGCACTAAAAAAACGAAACTTCATTAACAGCTAAACTAAACGTTTCCAATGTAAATTTCCACCTTTATATAGTGTAGAAAGGCACCCTGAAGCCTGGAAAGTCATTAATTTGATTGTCCAGTATTTCCTTCATGAGATATTGCAACACTTAGAAAAAGTGTCCAGCGCCAGCAGACAATGAATTTTCAGCACTAAAAAAACGAAACTTCATTAACAGCTAAACCAAACGTTTCCAATGTAAATTTCCACATTTATAGAGTGTAAAAAGGCATCCTGAAGCCTGGGAAGTCATTAATTTGATTGTCCAGTATTTCCCTTATGAGATAATGCCTCACATAGCAAATGTGTACAGTGCGAACTGAAAATGCATTTTCAGCACTAAAAAACCAAACTTTTATAACAGCTAAACCAAACGTTTCCAATGTAAATTTCCACCTTTATATAGTGTAAAAAGACATCCTGAAGCCTGGGCAGTCATTAATTCGATTGTCCAATATTTCCTTTATGAGATAATGCCTCTCATAGGCAAATGTATACAGCGCGAGCTGAAAATGCATTTACAGCACTAAAAAACCAAACTTTTATAACAGCTAAACCAAACTTTCCAATGTAAATTTCCACCTTTATATAGTGTAAAAAGGCATCCTGAAGCCTGGGAAGTCATTAATTTGATTGTCCAGTATTTCCCTTATGAGATAATGCCTCACATAGCAAATGTGTACAGTGCGAGCTGAAAATGCATTTTCAGCACTAAAAAAACGAAACTTCATTAACAGCTAAACCAAACGTTTCCAATGTAAATTTCCACATTTATAGAGTGTAAAAAGGCATCCCGAAGCCTGGGAAGTCATTAATTTGATTGTCCAGTATTTCCTTCATGAGATATTGCAACACTTAGAAAAAGTGTACAGCGCCAGCAGACAATGAATTTCCAGCACTAAAAAAACGAAACTTCATTAACAGCTAAACTAAACGTTTCCAATGTAAATTTCCACCTTTATATAGTGTAAAAAGACATCCTGAAGCCTGGGCAGTCATTAATTTGATTGTCCAATATTTCCCTTATGAGATAATGCCTCTCATAGCAAATGTGTACAGCGCGAGCTGAAAATGCATTTACAGCACTAAAAAACCAAACTTTTATAACAGCTAAACTAAACGTTTCCAATGTAAATTTCCACCTTTATATAGTGTAGAAAGGCATCCTGAAGCCTGGAAAGTCATTAATTTGATTGTCCAGTATTTCCTTCATGAGATATTGCAACACTTAGAAAAAGTGTACAGCGCCAGCAGACAATGAATTTTCAGCACTAAAAAAACGAAACTTCATTAACAGCTAAACCAAACGTTTCCAATGTAAATTTCCACATTTATAGAGTGTAAAAAGGCATCCTGAAGCCTGGGAAGTCATTAATTTGATTGTCCAGTATTTCCCTTATGAGATAATGCCTCACATAGCAAATGTGTACAGTGCGAGCTGAAAATGCATTTTCAGCACTAAAAAACCAAACTTTTATAACAGCTAAACCAAACGTTTCCAATGTAAATTTCCACCTTTATATAGTGTAAAAAGACATCCTGAAGCCTGGGCAGTCATTAATTTGATTGTCCAGTATTTCCCTTATGAGATAATGCCTCACATAGCAAATGTGTACAGCGCGAGCTGAAAATGCATTTACAGCACTAAAAAAACAAACTTTTATAACAGCTAAACTAAACGTTTCCAATGTAAATTTCCACCTTTATATAGTGTAAAAAGACATCCTGAAGCCTGGCAGTCATTAATTTGATTGTCCAATATTTCCCTTATGAGATAATGCCTCTCATAGCAAATGTGTACAGCGCGAGCTGAAAATGCATTTACAGCACTAAAAAACCAAACTTTTATAACAGCTAAACCAAACGTTTCCAATGTAAATTTCCACCTTTATATAGTGTAGAAAGGCATCCTGAAGCCTGGAAAGTCATTAATTTGATTGTCCAGTATTTCCTTCATGAGATATTGCAACACTTAGAAAAAGTGTACAGCGCCAGCAGACAATGAATTTTCAGCACTAAAAAACCGAAACTTCATTAACAGCTAAACTAAACGTTTCCAATGTAAATTTCCACCTTTATATAGTGTAAAAAGACATCCTGAAGCCTGGGCAGTCATTAATTTGATTGTCCAATATTTCCCTTATGAGATAATGCCTCTCATAGCAAATGTGTACAGCGCGAGCTGAAAATGCATTTACAGCACTAAAAAACCAAACTTTTATAACAGCTAAACCAAACGTTTCCAATGTAAATTTCCACATTTATAGAGTGTAAAAAGGCATCCCGAAGCCTGGGAAGTCATTAATTTGATTGTCCAGTATTTCCTTCATGAGATATTGCAACACTTAGAAAAGGTGTACAGCGCCAGCAGACAATGAATTTCCAGCACTAAAAAAACGAAACTTTTATAACAGCTAAACCAAACGTTTCCAATGTAAATTTCCACCTTTATATAGTGTAGAAAGGCATCCTGAAGCCTGGAAAGTCATTAATTTGATTGTCCAGTATTTCCTTCATGAGATATTGCAACACTTAGAAAAGGTGTACAGCGCCAGCAGACAATGAATTTTCAGCACTAAAAAAACGAAACTTCATTAACAGCTAAACCAAACGTTTCCAATGTAAATTTCCACATTTATAGAGTGTAAAAAGGCATCCTGAAGCCTGGGAAGTCATTAATTTGATTGTCCAGTATGTCCCTTATGAGATAATGCCTCACATAGCAAATGTGTACAGTTCGAGCTGAAAATGCATTTACAGCACTAAAAAACCAAACTTTTATAACAGCTAAACCAAACGTTTCCAATGTAAATTTCCAACTTTATATAGTGTAGAAAGGCATCCTGAAGCCTGGAAAGTCATTGATTTGATTGTCCAGTATTTCCTTCATGAGATATTGCAACACTTAGAAAAAGTGTACAGCGCCAGCAGACAATGAATTTTCAGCACTAAAAAAACGAAACTTCATTAACAGCTAAACTAAACGTTTCCAATGTAAATTTCCACCTTTATATAGAGTAAAAAGACATCCTGAAGCCTGGGCAGCCATTTATTTGATTGTCCAATATTTCCTTCATGAGATATTGCAACACTTAGAAAAAGTGTCCAGCGCCAGCAGACAATGAATTTTCAGCACTAAAAAAACGAAACTTCATTAACAGCTAAACTAAACGTTTCCAATGTAAATTTCCACCTTTATATAGTGTAGAAAGGCACCCTGAAGCCTGGAAAGTCATTAATTTGATTGTCCAGTATTTCCTTCATGAGATATTGCAACACTTAGAAAAAGTGTCCAGCGCCAGCAGACAATGAATTTTCAGCACTAAAAAAACGAAACTTCATTAACAGCTAAACCAAACGTTTCCAATGTAAATTTCCACATTTATAGAGTGTAAAAAGGCATCCTGAAGCCTGGGAAGTCATTAATTTGATTGTCCAGTATTTCCCTTATGAGATAATGCCTCACATAGCAAATGTGTACAGTGCGAACTGAAAATGCATTTTCAGCACTAAAAAACCAAACTTTTATAACAGCTAAACCAAACGTTTCCAATGTAAATTTCCACCTTTATATAGTGTAAAAAGACATCCTGAAGCCTGGGCAGTCATTAATTCGATTGTCCAATATTTCCTTTATGAGATAATGCCTCTCATAGGCAAATGTATACAGCGCGAGCTGAAAATGCATTTACAGCACTAAAAAACCAAACTTTTATAACAGCTAAACCAAACTTTCCAATGTAAATTTCCACCTTTATATAGTGTAAAAAGGCATCCTGAAGCCTGGGAAGTCATTAATTTGATTGTCCAGTATTTCCCTTATGAGATAATGCCTCACATAGCAAATGTGTACAGTGCGAGCTGAAAATGCATTTTCAGCACTAAAAAAACGAAACTTCATTAACAGCTAAACCAAACGTTTCCAATGTAAATTTCCACATTTATAGAGTGTAAAAAGGCATCCCGAAGCCTGGGAAGTCATTAATTTGATTGTCCAGTATTTCCCTTATGAGATAATGCCTCACATAGCAAATGTGTACAGTGCGAGCTGAAAATGCATTTTCAGCACTAAAAAACCAAACTTTTATAACAGCGAAACCAAACGTTTCCAATGTAAATTTCCACCTTTATATAGTGTAAAAAGACATCCTGAAGCCTGGGCAGTCATTAATTTGATTGTCCAAAATTTCCCTTATGAGATAATGCCTCTCATAGCAAATGTGTACAGCGCGAGCTGAAAATGCATTTACAGCACTAAAAAACCAAACTTTTATAACAGCTAAACCAAACGTTTCCAATGTAAATTTCTACCTTTATATAGTGTAGAAAGGCATCCTGAAGCCTGGAAAGTCATTAATTTGATTGTCCAGTATTTCCTTCATGAGATATTGCAACACTTAGAAAAAGTGTACAGCGCCAGCAGACAATGAATTTTCAGCACTAAAAAAACGAAACTTCATTAACAGCTAAACTAAACGTTTCCAATGTAAATTTCCATCTTTATATAGTGTAAAAAGACATCCTGAAGCCTGGGCAGTCATTAATTTGATTGTCCAATATTTCCCTTATGAGATAATGCCTCTCATAGCAAATGTGTACAGCGCGAGCTGAAAATGCATTTACAGCACTAAAAAACTAAACTTTTATAACAGCTAAACCAAACGTTTCCAATGTAAATTTCCACCTTTATATAGTGTAGAAAGGCATCCTGAAGCCTGGAAAGTCATTAATTTGATTGTCCAGTATTTCCTTCATGAGATATTGCAACACTTAGAAAAAGTGTACAGCGCCAGCAGACAATGAATTTTCAGCACTAAAAAAACGAAACTTCATTAACAGCTAAACCAAACGTTTCCAATGTAAATTTCCACATTTATAGAGTGTAAAAAGGCATCCTGAAGCCTGGGAAGTCATTAATTTGATTGTCCAGTATTTCCCTTATGAGATAATGCCTCACATAGCAAATGTGTACAGTGCGAGCTGAAAATGCATTTTCAGCACTAAAAAAACCAAACTTTTATAACAGCTAAACCAAACGTTTCCAATGTAAATTTCCACCTTTATATAGTGTAAAAAGACATCCTGAAGCCTGGGCAGTCATTAATTTGATTGTCCAGTATTTCCCTTATGAGATAATGCCTCACATAGCAAATGTGTACAGCGCGAGCTGAAAATTCATTTACAGCACTAAAAAAACAAACTTTTATAACAGCTAAACTAAACGTTTCCAATGTAAATTTCCACCTTTATATAGTGTAAAAAGACATCCTGAAGCCTGGGCAGTCATTAATTTGATTGTCCAATATTTCCCTTATGAGATAATGCCTCTCATAGCAAATGTGTACAGCGCGAGCTGAAAATGAATTTTCGGGACTAAAAACCCAAACTTTTATAACAGCTAAACCAAACGTTTCCAATGTAAATTTCCACCTTTATATAGTGTAGAAAGGCATCTTGAAGCCTGGAAAGTCATTAATTTGATTGTCCAGTATTTCCTTCATGAGATATTGCAACACTTAGAAAAGGTGTACAGCGCCAGCAGACAATGAATTTTCAGCACTAAAAAACGAAACTTCATTAACAGCTAAACCAAACGTTTCCAATGTAAATTTCCATATTTATAGAGTGTAAAAAGGCATCCTGAAGCCTGGGAAGTCATTAATTTGATTGTCCAGTATTTCCCTTATGAGATAATGCCTCACATAGCAAATGTGTACAGTGCGAGCTGAAAATGCATTTTCAGCACTAAAAAACCAAACTTTTATAACAGCTAAACCAAACGTTTCCAATGTAAATTTCCACCTTTATATAGTGTAAAAAGACATCCTGAAGCCTGGGCAGTCATTAATTCGATTGTCCAATATTTCCTTTATGAGATAATGCCTCTCATAGCAAATGTGTACAGCGCGAGCTGAAAATGCATTAACAGCACTAAAAAACCAAACTTTTATAACAGCTAAACCAAACGTTTCCAATGTAAATTTTCACCTTTATATAGTGTAAAAAGGCATCCTGAAGCCTGGAAAGTCATTAATTTGATTGTCCAGTATTTCCTTCATGAGATAATGCCTCACATAGCAAATGTGTACAGTGCGAGCTGAAAATGCATTTTCAGCACTAAAAAACCAAACTTTTATAACAGCTAAACCAAACGTTTCCAATGTAAATTCCACCTTTATATAGTGTAAAAAGACATCCTGAAGCCTGGGCAGTCATTAATTTGATTGTCCAATATTTCCCTTATGAGATAATGCCTCTCATAGCAAATGTGTACAGCGCGAGCTGAAAATGCATTTACAGCACTAAAAAACCAAACTTTTATAACAGCTAAACCAAACGTTTCCAATGTAAATTTCCACCTTTATATAGTGTAGAAAGGCATCCTGAAGCCTGGAAAGTCATTAATTTGATTGTCCAGTATTTCCTTCATAAGATATTGCAACACTTAGAAAAAGTGTACAGCGCCAGGAGACAATGAATTTTCAGCACTAAAAAACCGAAACTTCATTAACAGCTAAACTAAACGTTTCCAATGTAAATTTCCACCTTTATATAGTGTAAAAAGACATCCTGAAGCCTGGGCAGCCATTAATTTGATTGTCCAATATTTCCCTTATGAGATAATGCCTCTCATAGCAAATGTGTACAGCGCGAGCTGAAAATGCATTTACAGCACTAAAAAACCAAACTTTTATAACAGCTAAACCAAACGTTTCCAATGTAAATTTCCACCTTTATATAGTGTAAAAAGACATCCTGAAGCCTGGGCAGTCATTAATTTGATTGTCCAATATTTCCCTTATGAGATAATGCCTCTCATAGCAAATGTGTACAGCGCGAGCTGAAAATGCATTTACAGCACTAAAAAAACAAACTTTTATAACAGCTAAACTAAACGTTTCCAATGTAAATTTCCACCTTTATATAGTGTAAAAAGACATCCTGAAGCCTGGGCAGCCATTAATTTGATTGTCCAATATTTCCCTTATGAGATAATGCCTCTCATAGCAAGTGTGTACAGCGCGAGCTGAAAATGCATTTACAGCACTAAAAAAACAAACTTTTATAACAGCTAAACCAAACGTTTCCAATGTAAATTTCCACCTTTATATAGTGTAGAAAGGCATCCTGAAGCCTGGAAAGTCATTAATTTGATTGTCCAGTATTTCCTTCATGAGATATTGCAACACTTAGAAAAAGTGTACAGCGCCAGCAGACAATGAATTTTCAGCACTAAAAAAACGAAACTTCATTAACAGCTAAACCAAACGTTTCCAATGTAAATTTCCACATTTATAGAGTGTAAAAAGGCATCCTGAAGCCTGGGAAGTCATTAATTTGATTGTCCAGTATTTCCCTTATGAGATAATGCCTCACATAGCAAATGTGTACAGTGCGAGCTGAAAATGCATTTTCAGCACTAAAAAACCAAACTTTTATAACAGCTAAACCAAACGTTTCCAATGTAAATTTCCACCTTTATATAGTGTAAAAAGACATCCTGAAGCCTGGGCAGTCATTAATTTGATTGTCCAGTATTTCCCTTATGAGATAATGCCTCACATAGCAAATGTGTACAGTGCGAGCTGAAAATGCATTTTCAGCACGAAAAAAACCAAACTTTTATAACAACTAAACCAAACGTTTCCAATGTAAATTTCCACCTTTATATAGTGTAAAAAGACATCCTGGAGCCTGGGCAGTCATTAATTTGATTGTCCAATATTTCCCTTATGAGATAATGCCTCTCATAGCAAATGTGTACAGCGCGAGCTGAAAATGCATTTACAGCACTAAAAAAACAAACTTTTATAACAGCTAAACCAAACGTTTCCAATGTACATTTCCACCTTTATATAGTGTAGAAAGGCATCCTGAAGCCTGGAAAGTCATTAATTTTATTGTCCAGTATTTCCTTCATGAGATATTGCAACACTTAGAAAAAGTGTACAGCGCCAGCAGACAATGAATTTTCAGCACTAAAAAAACGAAACTTCATTAACAGCTAAACTAAACGTTTCCAATGTAAATTTCCACCTTTATATAGTGTAAAAAGACATCCTGAAGCCTGGGCAGTCATTAATTTGATTGTCCAATATTTCCCTTATGAGATAATGCCTCTCATAGCAAATGTGTACAGCGCGAGCTGAAAATGCATTTACAGCACTAAAAAACCAAACTTTTATAACAGCTAAACCAAACGTTTCCAATGTAAATTTCCACCTTTATATAGTGTAGAAAGGCATCCTGAAGCCTGGAAAGTCATTAATTTGATTGTCCAGTATTTCCTTCATGAGATATTGCAACACTTAGAAAAAGTGTACAGCGCCAGCAGACAATGAATTTTCAGCACAAAAAAAACGAAACTTCATTAACAGCTAAACCAAACGTTTCCAATGTAAATTTCCACATTTATAGAGTGTAAAAAGGCATCCTGAAGCCTGGGAAGTCATTAATTTGATTGTCCAGTATTTCCCTTATGAGATAATGCCTCACATAGCAAATGTGTACAGTGCGAGCTGAAAATGCATTTTCAGCACTAAAAAACCAAACTTTTATAACAGCTAAACCAAACGTTTCCAATGTAAATTTCCACCTTTATATAGTGTAAAAAGACATCCTGAAGCCTGGGCAGTCATTAATTTGATTGTCCAGTATTTCCCTTATGAGATAATGCCTCACATAGCAAATGTGTACAGCGCGAGCTGAAAATGCATTTACAGCACTAAAAAAACAAACTTTTATAACAGCTAAACTAAACGTTTCCAATGTAAATTTCCACGTTTATATAGTGTAAAAAGACATCCTGAAGCCTGGGCAGTCATTAATTTGATTGTCCAATATTTCGCTTATGAGATAATGCCTCTCATAGCAAATGTGTACAGCGCGAGCTGAAAATGCATTTACAGCACTAAAAAAACAAACTTTTATAACAGCTAAACTAAACGTTTCCAATGTAAATTTCCACCTTTATATAGTGTAAAAAGACATCCTGAAGCCTGGGCAGCCATTAATTTGATTGTCCAATATTTCCCTTATGAGATAATGCCTCTCATAGCAAATGTGTACAGCGCGAGCTGAAAATGCATTTACAGCACTAAAAAAACAAACTTTTATAACAGCTAAACCAAACGTTTCCAATGTAAATTTCCACCTTTATATAGTGTAGAAAGGCATCCTGAAGCCTGGAAAGTCATTAATTTGATTGTCCAGTATTTCCTTCATGAGATATTGCAACACTTAGAAAAAGTGTACAGCGCCAGCAGACAATGAATTTTCAGCACTAAAAAAACGAAACTTCATTAACAGCTAAACCAAACGTTTCCAATGTAAATTTCCACATTTATAGAGTGTAAAAAGGCATCCTGAAGCCTGGGAAGTCATTAATTTGATTGTCCAGTATTTCCCTTATGAGATAATGCCTCACATAGCAAATGTGTACAGTGCGAGCTGAAAATGCATTTTCAGCACTAAAAAACCAAACTTTTATAACAGCTAAACCAAACGTTTCCAATGTAAATTTCCACCTTTATATAGTGTAAAAAGACATCCTGAAGCCTGGGCAGTCATTAATTTGATTGTCCAGTATTTCCCTTATGAGATAATGCCTCACATAGCAAATGTGTACAGTGCGAGCTGAAAATGCATTTTCAGCACGAAAAAAACCAAACTTTTATAACAACTAAACCAAACGTTTCCAATGTAAATTTCCACCTTTATATAGTGTAAAAAGACATCCTGGAGCCTGGGCAGTCATTAATTTGATTGTCCAATATTTCCCTTATGAGATAATGCCTCTCATAGCAAATGTGTACAGCGCGAGCTGAAAATGCATTTACAGCACTAAAAAAACAAACTTTTATAACAGCTAAACCAAACGTTTCCAATGTACATTTCCACCTTTATATAGTGTAGAAAGGCATCCTGAAGCCTGGAAAGTCATTAATTTGATTGTCCAGTATTTCCTTCATGAGATATTGCAACACTTAGAAAAAGTGTACAGCGCCAGCAGACAATGAATTTTCAGCACTAAAAAAACGAAACTTCATTAACAGCTAAACTAAACGTTTCCAATGTAAATTTCCACCTTTATATAGTGTAAAAAGACATCCTGAAGCCTGGGCAGTCATTAATTTGATTGTCCAATATTTCCCTTATGAGATAATGCCTCTCATAGCAAATGTGTACAGCGCGAGCTGAAAATGCATTTACAGCACTAAAAAACCAAACTTTTATAACAGCTAAACCAAACGTTTCCAATGTAAATTTCCACCTTTATATAGTGTAGAAAGGCATCCTGAAGCCTGGAAAGTCATTAATTTGATTGTCCAGTATTTCCTTCATGAGATATTGCAACACTTAGAAAAAGTGTACAGCGCCAGCAGACAATGAATTTTCAGCACAAAAAAAACGAAACTTCATTAACAGCTAAACCAAACGTTTCCAATGTAAATTTCCACATTTATAGAGTGTAAAAAGGCATCCTGAAGCCTGGGAAGTCATTAATTTGATTGTCCAGTATTTCCCTTATGAGATAATGCCTCACATAGCAAATGTGTACAGTGCGAGCTGAAAATGCATTTTCAGCACTAAAAAACCAAACTTTTATAACAGCTAAACCAAACGTTTCCAATGTAAATTTCCACCTTTATATAGTGTAAAAAGACATCCTGAAGCCTGGGCAGTCATTAATTTGATTGTCCAGTATTTCCCTTATGAGATAATGCCTCACATAGCAAATGTGTACAGTGCGAGCTGAAAATGCATTTTCAGCACGAAAAAAACCAAACTTTTATAACAACTAAACCAAACGTTTCCAATGTAAATTTCCACCTTTATATAGTGTAAAAAGACATCCTGGAGCCTGGGCAGTCATTAATTTGATTGTCCAATATTTCCCTTATGAGATAATGCCTCTCATAGCAAATGTGTACAGCGCGAGCTGAAAATGCATTTACAGCACTAAAAAAACAAACTTTTATAACAGCTAAACCAAACGTTTCCAATGTACATTTCCACCTTTATATAGTGTAGAAAGGCATCCTGAAGCCTGGAAAGTCATTAATTTGATTGTCCAGTATTTCCTTCATGAGATATTGCAACACTTAGAAAAAGTGTACAGCGCCAGCAGACAATGAATTTTCAGCACTAAAAAAACGAAACTTCATTAACAGCTAAACTAAACGTTTCCAATGTAAATTTCCACCTTTATATAGTGTAAAAAGACATCCTGAAGCCTGGGCAGTCATTAATTTGATTGTCCAATATTTCCCTTATGAGATAATGCCTCTCATAGCAAATGTGTACAGCGCGAGCTGAAAATGCATTTACAGCACTAAAAAACCAAACTTTTATAACAGCTAAACCAAACGTTTCCAATGTAAATTTCCACCTTTATATAGTGTAGAAAGGCATCCTGAAGCCTGGAAAGTCATTAATTTGATTGTCCAGTATTTCCTTCATGAGATATTGCAACACTTAGAAAAAGTGTACAGCGCCAGCAGACAATGAATTTTCAGCACAAAAAAAACGAAACTTCATTAACAGCTAAACCAAACGTTTCCAATGTAAATTTCCACATTTATAGAGTGTAAAAAGGCATCCTGAAGCCTGGGAAGTCATTAATTTGATTGTCCAGTATTTCCCTTATGAGATAATGCCTCACATAGCAAATGTGTACAGTGCGAGCTGAAAATGCATTTTCAGCACTAAAAAACCAAACTTTTATAACAGCTAAACCAAACGTTTCCAATGTAAATTTCCACCTTTATATAGTGTAAAAAGACATCCTGAAGCCTGGGCAGTCATTAATTTGATTGTCCAGTATTTCCCTTATGAGATAATGCCTCACATAGCAAATGTGTACAGCGCGAGCTGAAAATGCATTTACAGCACTAAAAAAACAAACTTTTATAACAGCTAAACTAAACGTTTCCAATGTAAATTTCCACCTTTATATAGTGTAAAAAGACATCCTGAAGCCTGGGCAGTCATTAATTTGATTGTCCAATATTTCGCTTATGAGATAATGCCTCTCATAGCAAATGTGTACAGCGCGAGCTGAAAATGCATTTACAGGACTAAAAACCCAAACTTTTATAACAGCTAAACCAAACGTTTCCAATGTAAATTTCCACCTTTATATAGTGTAGAAAGGCATCTTGAAGCCTGGAAAGTCATTAATTTGATTGTCCAGTATTTCCTTCATGAGATATTGCAACACTTAGAAAAGGTGTACAGCGCCAGCAGACAATGAATTTTCAGCACTAAAAAAACGAAACTTCATTAACAGCTAAACCAAACGTTTCCAATGTAAATTTCCACATTTATAGAGTGTAAAAAGGCATCCTGAAAGCCCCGGAAGTCATTAATTTGATTGTCCAGTATTTCCCTTATGAGATAATGCCTCACATAGCAAATGTGTACAGTGCGAGCTGAAAATGCATTTTCAGCACTAAAAAACCAAACTTTTATAACAGCTAAACCAAACGTTTCCAATGTAAATTTCCACCTTTATATAGTGTAAAAAGACATCCTGAAGCCTGGGCAGTCATTAATTCGATTGTCCAATATTTCCTTTATGAGATAATGCCTCTCATTGCAAATGTTTACAGCGCGAGCTGAAAATGCATTTACAGCACTAAAAAACCAAACTTTTATAACAGCTAAACCAAACGTTTCCAATGTAAATTTCCACCTTTATATAGTGTAAAAAGGCATCCTGAAGCCTGGAAAGTCATTAATTTGATTGTCCAGTATTTCCTTCATGAGATAATGCCTCACATAGCAAATGTGTACAGTGCGAGCTGAAAATGCATTTTCAGCACTAAAAAACCAAACTTTTATAACAGCTAAACCAAACGTTTCCAATGTAAATTCCACCTTTATATAGTGTAAAAAGACATCCTGAAGCCTGGGCAGTCATTAATTTGATTGTCCAATATTTCCCTTTTGAGATAATGCCTCTCATAGCAAATGTGTACAGCGCGAGCTGAAAATGCATTTACAGCACTAAAAAACCAAACTTTTATAACAGCTAAACCAAACGTTTCCAATGTAAATTTCCACCTTTATATAGTGTAGAAAGGCATCCTGAAGCCTGGAAAGTCATTAATTTGATTGTCCAGTATTTCCTTCATGAGATATTGCAACACTTAGAAAAAGTGTACAGCGCCAGGAGACAATGAATTTTCAGCACTAAAAAACCGAAACTTCATTAACAGCTAAACTAAACGTTTCCAATGTAAATTTCCACCTTTATATA
Organism: Idiotropiscis lumnitzeri; assembly: GCF_059441095.1. Taxonomy (NCBI): domain Eukaryota; kingdom Metazoa; phylum Chordata; class Actinopteri; order Syngnathiformes; family Syngnathidae; genus Idiotropiscis; species Idiotropiscis lumnitzeri. The sequence continues at coordinate 199,034 of NW_028283621.1, forward strand.
GTGTAAAAAGACATCCTGAAGCCTGGGCAGCCATTAATTTGATTGTCCAATATTTCCCTTATGAGATAATGCCTCTCATAGCAAATGTGTACAGCGCGAGCTGAAAATGCATTTACAGCACTAAAAAACCAAACTTTTATAACAGCTAAACCAAACGTTTCCAATGTAAATTTCCACCTTTATATAGTGTAAAAAGACATCCTGAAGCCTGGGCAGTCATTAATTTGATTGTCCAATATTTCCCTTATGAGATAATGCCTCTCATAGCAAATGTGTACAGCGCGAGCTGAAAATGCATTTACAGCACTAAAAAACCAAACTTTTATAACAGCTAAACCAAACGTTTCCAATGTAAATTTCTACCTTTATATAGTGTAGAAAGGCATCCTGAAGCCTGGAAAGTCATTAATTTGATTGTCCAGTATTTCCTTCATGAGATATTGCAACACTTAGAAAAAGTGTACAGCGCCAGCAGACAATGAATTTTCAGCACTAAAAAAACGAAACTTCATTAACAGCTAAACTAAACGTTTCCAATGTAAATTTCCACCTTTATATAGTGTAAAAAGACATCCTGAAGCCTGGGCAGTCATTAATTTGATTGTCCAATATTTCCCTTATGAGATAATGCCTCTCATAGCAAATGTGTACAGCGCGAGCTGAAAATGCATTTACAGCACTAAAAAACCAAACTTTTATAACAGCTAAACCAAACGTTTCCAATGTAAATTTCCACCTTTATATAGTGTAAAAAGACATCCTGAAGCCTGGGCAGTCATTAATTTGATTGTCCAATATTTCCCTTATGAGATAATGCCTCTCATAGCAAATGTGTACAGCGCGAGCTGAAAATGCATTTACAGCACTAAAAAACCAAACTTTTATAACAGCTAAACCAAACGTTTCCAATGTAAATTTCCACCTTTATATAGTGTAGAAAGGCATCCTGAAGCCTGGAAAGTCATTAATTTGATTGTCCAGTATTTCCTTCATGAGATATTGCAACACTTAGAAAAAGTGTACAGCGCCAGCAGACAATGAATTTTCAGCACTAAAAAAACGAAACTTCATTAACAGCTAAACCAAACGTTTCCAATGTAAATTTCCACATTTATAGAGTGTAAAAAGGCATCCTGAAGCCTGGGAAGTAATTAATTTGATTGTCCAGTATTTCCCTTATGAGATAATGCCTCACATAGCAAATGTGTACAGTGCGAGCTGAAAATGCATTTTCAGCACTAAAAAACCAAACTTTTATAACAGCTAAACCAAACGTTTCCAATGTAAATTTCCACCTTTATATAGTGTAAAAAGACATCCTGAAGCCTGGGCAGTCATTAATTTGATTGTCCAGTATTTCCCTTATGAGATAATGCCTCACATAGCAAATGTGTACAGCGCGAGCTGAAAATGCATTTACAGCACTAAAAAAACAAACTTTTATAACAGCTAAACTAAACGTTTCCAATGTAAATTTCCACCTTTATATAGTGTAAAAAGACATCCTGAAGCCTGGGCAGTCATTAATTTGATTGTCCAATATTTCGCTTATGAGATAATGCCTCTCATAGCAAATGTGTACAGCGCGAGCTGAAAATGCATTTACAGGACTAAAAACCCAAACTTTTATAACAGCTAAACCAAACGTTTCCAATGTAAATTTCCACCTTTATATAGTGTAGAAAGGCATCTTGAAGCCTGGAAAGTCATTAATTTGATTGTCCAGTATTTCCTTCATGAGATATTGCAACACTTAGAAAAGGTGTACAGCGCCAGCAGACAATGAATTTTCAGCACTAAAAAAACGAAACTTCATTAACAGCTAAACCAAACGTTTCCAATGTAAATTTCCACATTTATAGAGTGTAAAAAGGCATCCTGAAAGCCTGGGAAGTCATTAATTTGATTGTCCAGTATTTCCCTTATGAGATAATGCCTCACATAGCAAATGTGTACAGTGCGAGCTGAAAATGCATTTTCAGCACTAAAAAACCAAACTTTTATAACAGCTAAACCAAACGTTTCCAATGTAAATTTCCACCTTTATATAGTGTAAAAAGACATCCTGAAGCCTGGGCAGTCATTAATTCGATTGTCCAATATTTCTTTTATGAGATAATGCCTCTCATAGCAAATGTGTACAGCGCGAGCTGAAAATGCATTTACAGCACTAAAAAACCAAACTTTTATAACAGCTAAACCAAACGTTTCCAATGTAAATTTCCACCTTTATATAGTGTAAAAAGGCATCCTGAAGCCTGGAAAGTCATTAATTTGATTGTCCAGTATTTCCTTCATGAGATAATGCCTCACATAGCAAATGTGTACAGTGCGAGCTGAAAATGCATTTTCAGCACTAAAAAACCAAACTTTTATAACAGCTAAACCAAACGTTTCCAATGTAAATTCCACCTTTATATAGTGTAAAAAGACATCCTGAAGCCTGGGCAGTCATTAATTTGATTGTCCAATATTTCCCTTTTGAGATAATGCCTCTCATAGCAAATGTGTACAGCGCGAGCTGAAAATGCATTTACAGCACTAAAAAACCAAACTTTTATAACAGCTAAACCAAACGTTTCCAATGTAAATTTCCACCTTTATATAGTGTAAAAAGGCATCCTGAAGCCTGGAAAGTCATTAATTTGATTGTCCAGTATTTCCTTCATGAGATAATGCCTCACATAGCAAATGTGTACAGTGCGAGCTGAAAATGCATTTTCAGCACAAAAAACCAAACTTTTATAACAGCTAAACCAAACGTTTCCAATGTAAATTCCACCTTTATATAGTGTAAAAAGACATCCTGAAGCCTGGGCAGTCATTAATTTGATTGTCCAGTATTTCCCTTATGAGATAATGCCTCACATAGCAAATGTGTACAGTGCGAGCTGAAAATGCATTTTCAGCACTAAAAAAACCAAACTTTTATAACAGCTAAACCAAACGTTTCCAATGTAAATTTCCACCTTTATATAGTGTAAAAAGACATCCTGAAGCCTGGGCAGTCATTAATTTGATTGTCCAATATTTCCCTTATGAGATAATGCCTCTCATAGCAAATGTGTACAGCGCGAGCTGAAAATGCATTTACAGCACTAAAAAACCAAACTTTTATAACAGCTAAACCAAACGTTTCCAATGTAAATTTCCACCTTTATATAGTGTAGAAAGGCATCCTGAAGCCTGGAAAGTCATTAATTTGATTGTCCAGTATTTCCTTCATGAGATATTGCAACACTTAGAAAAAGTGTACAGCGCCAGCAGACAATGAATTTTCAGCACTAAAAAAAACGAAACTTCATTAACAGCTAAACTAAACGTTTCCAATGTAAATTTCCACCTTTATATAGTGTAAAAAGACATCCTGATGCCTGGGCAGTCATTAATTTGATTGTCCAATATTTCCCTTATGAGATAATGCCTCTCATAGCAAATGTGTACAGCGCGAGCTGAAAATGCATTTACAGCACTAAAAAACCAAACTTTTATAACAGCTAAACCAAAACTGGGTTTAGCTAGTCAGTAAAACACTCTTTATAGTGTAGCAACGTTAGTAACGCTAAATTCTTACCTAGTTTATGAGACGAGTGCTGTACTTGACTATTTTTTGTAATTTATTATTTTTTTTTTTTTTAATGCTTTATAGAGCAAATTGCACCTATGACAGTTGTTATTACCACAGAAGCCATCTCAAATGGTTGCAAACTCTGAGGGTGACTTTGAACCGGAAGTCCCGCCTCAATCGTCATCTGATTGACAGCGGAATCCTGGAGCCAGAGAAGAGAAAAGAATCAGACACGAAGTTGAAGAAGCGAAAAAAAATAAACATCGAATCTTAAAGTTCTCGCAACGAGGGTGACTGTTGGGGTCTGGAGAAGTGACCGGGAGATGGGGAGCCCCGTATTTTGGTCTTGGTAAGAGGGTAACTCACTTGATGTTGACGAGGGAACCTATGCCGCTATGCTATATACCGTCGTGAGAAAACTACGGCCTGGGGGCCACATGCGGCCCGTTAAACGTTTTAATCCGGCCCGCCGAATTTGAAAAAAAAAAAAATAAACCTTGTTAATGTTTTATTTTCAAAATAGTGTGGTTTTTCAAAGACAAGCTTTTGTTCACTTTCATTTAAAATTAAATGTTTTTTTTTTCTCAGATGAGATGAGGTTACCAAAACACTCCATCCATCTGCTCCTGGTCCAGCCCCTCTGTCAAATTTTAGAACCCATTGTGGCCCGCCAATAAAAAAGTTTTCCCACCCCTGCTATATACTATAAACTATGTTAATGTCGTCAGGCCATTATAGAGTATTTCTTCTGACATTTTGAAGGAGAAATAATACTCAACGTTTTATTTTTTTATGATGTTTGAGGCATTCTGACTGAAATACAGTTAAATTGAGGTTACCAGTAGTCATTTCCATTACCTGTAAATGTAAATTAGAATGTAACTTACTACAGTGAACCCTCGGTTATCGCGGTTAATGGGGACCGAGACCACCCGCGAAAACTGAAAATCCGCGAAGTAGCGGCGCACCTTCAAAAATGCTTAAAAAAAAAAAGTGCGAAGTAGCGGCGCACCTTCAAAAATGCTTAAAAAAAAAAAGTGCGAAGTAGCGGCGCACCTTCAAAAATGCTTAAAAAAATAAATAAATAAAATAATATATATATATATATATATATATATATATATATATATATACGGGTAGAGAGAGAGAGGGTGAAATTCATGTTATAACAAAAAAAAAAATTATTAAAACATTTTTTTATTCCCCAGCCATTATTTTTGTATTTATTCAATTACTTCTTTTTGTATTTATTTAATTACTTCGACTTTTACCTGCTGGTACGCCGTCCGGTGTGCCCTGGCATTCTTCATTTATTTATTCATTTATTCATTCATAACTGACAGCCTCGCGCTCCGCTCATGCCCGGGCGGAAGGTGTTCCTCTTCGGCTTAACAACCACGCACGCCGGCCGGTCTCCTCCGGAGCTCTCGCACGGTCCCGAACGGAGCGAAATGTCACCCCGCTAGTGCCCGGGCGGAAGTTGTTCCTCTTCGGCTTAACTGCCACGCACGCTGGCCGGAGCTCTGGTACGGTCCGAACCGCGCGAAACGTCGCCCCAAATCGTGCCCGGGGGAACGTGCTCTTCTTTGTCCACTCTCCTCTTCGCCCACGTTCTTCTTCGGCGCACGCCGGCCGTCTAACCACTCCAGCGCCCCGTCGTGCCGCTCGGCGAAACTACAATGCCCCCGAATATTTTTTAGACCCGCGAAGCACTGAACCCGCGAAAGGTGAACCGCGAAGTAGCGAGGGTTCACTGTATTGCAGCCAGATACCTATAAAATGTCATTTAATTTGCACTGTTTTGATCGCCACTGTTTTGCTCATTGAACAACAAATGAAAAGATGAATCATACACAGTGTTTGTAAAGATAATTGTCAATGTTTTATTAAATGAAATTCCAATGTAAAATTGTGTAATATTGTGTTATATAATGGGTCTACAACATACATTTCTCACAGACAAGTAGAGCTTTTTCTCATGAAATGTGTTGAAAAAAAACTAACATTTGAACATTGTTTTGCGTTACAACATCCGTGTTTACTGGTCATAAATTATTAACTTAAGTTTAATATACACTACACGAGCTGGGTAGCCACCACGCCTCAACCACCATAACAAGTTCGCTAACCCTTTAAGTCGAACGAGGTAGCTAACATATCGGGTTCAATTTGTACCAAAAATATGCTGTTGTGCCTTGTGTCTCTGTATATGTCGTCATGACGTGTCATTTGACAAAGCCTTGTGTCGATGTTAGTTGTCGATGTAACAGTCTTTGTTAGATGTCAATGTATGTCTATGTTAGATCTCAATGTGTCGATGTTAGATGTCAATCTATGTGTCTATATTAGATGTGTTTATGTTAGATGTCTATGTAAATGTTTGTTAGATGTCGATGTGTGTAAGATGTCTATGTAAAGGTTGGTTAGATGTCGATGTCTATGTAAATGTTTATGATGGATGTCGATGTGTCTGTTAGATGTCCGTGTTTGTTAGATGTGATTGTAATGGTTTATGTTATAGACGTCAATGTAAGTGTCAATGTTAGATGCCCATGCATGTTTGTTAGATGTCGATATATGTGTCATTGTTACATTTCAACGTAAATGTTGTTCGTGCAAGTTTCCAGTCCTCCAGCCACGTGACATCATGCGCGTCAAAGTGATAACTCGTACATTTCACGGAGGGAAAAAAAACAGACACCATTGGTAGTTTTGACCGGGAAAAAAAAATCATTTATTTTTTTCGAACACCTCATGTCTCTTTCAGCGTAAGAATAAACATGACACGACCAAAATAAAATATACCAACACAGGCAAATATTTAAGGAGCACTCAAGAGATACACTTCAGCTCATTTAATCCCACCTATTTTTACTAACGCAAACCCTTCAATTCTAGCGCCCACAGAATAGTGTGCTATAATGCTATAAAAATATGGAGCCTTTACCTGACAGCGTTTGAATATAACTGAATTCCCATTGCTCACGAAAAACTGAGAAACTAAGAACAAACATTTCAAGCACAAGCTTGACTTGACTTCAACAGTTCTATTTTTTCTTTTGTGACAGCTCAGACATCAAAATAATGCTTTCCTTCTATAAAATAAAAACAGCATGACAAAAGGTGCTGAAATAAACTATATACGGAAGTGCGTGAGTGACAGTGTGTGCATGTGTTTTTGCAACGCATGTGTACACCCCGCCATACAAATTACACAATTCGTTGGGTATGTGGTATACACTTAAAAACAATTGCCTTGGAGCAAGTGAACACAACACGTCTCACACTGTATACATGCTGTAGAAGGGCTGGGCGATATGACCTCAAATCAATATCGCGAGAAATCGAGCAATTTTACCTCGATAACGATAAATGCACAATAAATTCCCACGTGGACTAAAATCAAAATAAATGCAGGAATTGCATATTGACTGTTTTTTTTATTGACCAACTGGTACACTTTACTTTCAATGAAAAATAAAAGTACAAAAATCATTTGTATGAACATTCCAAATAGCTTGCAGGGTTCGCGGTTAACTTTAAAAACTGCTTGCCCATAGGGCAAGTGCCACTAAAATTTGCCTTGCCCGAGTGGCCAAATTACTTGCCCGACTTGGGCAAGTGACAATTTTTTTTCTCTAAGAATAAAATGTTTATGGTTGTAAAATGTGCGCCACAAATGTAAATAAACATATAATCTGATAAGCATAAATTAATCTTGTTTTCATCGTCAACCATGAAACCCTACTCACAAGAGCAAATGTATCATCCTGTGCAGTTATTGAAAATGTTAATTGTAGTTTTAATAATTAACAAATCTGCATGTTAAATTGGGAAAATGATATTACAGCAATCCAGATGATCAATTTTAAGTCCAGGAGAGCGTATTAATTGAGGAATCACATGAGTAAATTATGAGTGTGGCAAATTTGTGTATTCCTTTAAGACCAGTGCCTGTGGTGCTGCCTCCATAAGTTTCATAGCATAAACAGAACACAGTCACTGACACTATGTCAGGTCACATCATGGAGCTAATGAATTAACAGCCAATAATCAAATATTACTCCCTTCCTTACTCACAACTGAATTGTCTACTTAAAAATATTCGAGCTATTTTAGTCATGTCAGAGGAATCCGAAATGTTCGGATTTGAACGAACTCGTCGCCAATTTTCGGCCAAAATATCGTAGGTTTTTGTTGTGTTTTTCAAACTTCAAATGAGGATGCTACGACAGCGAGTTCCAATACTGCGGGATTTATTGACGTCCACTTTAACTCGACATTCACTGAACTAACTGATCCCCGTAGCGCCCGCCCATTGCCCCCGATAAGGCCAATGGACCATACCAAAACATAAGGGGTTGTCTGGGTTAAACCATCACCATACAGTGCACACAAACAGATCACACCACCGTTTTCGTCAAAATTAAAGATATTTGGCTGCTTTAAAAAATGCTTGCCCGGTCGGGCAAGTTGCCCATAATTTTACCTTGCCCGTGGCCAAATTTCACTTGCCCCGGGCAATCGGGAAGCGGTTAACCGCGAACCCTGAGCTTGCTTTGCATGACTTGAACAATGTCACAAAGAAAAAGGGTACCTCTTGCGAAATCTTTTTCTGCAAATAGATTGCGCCAAGATGCTCTCATGATGTAAATAATGGCAAATAAAAAAACGCTAAATAAAATGAAAGAAAATGTCAATGCAAGCCAAATAAACAAGTGGGTATTATCGGGGAAAATGTGCCGTCTCGAGTACTCTGCTGCGCAGTCGCCACTTGTCATCTATGTAATGCACAGTTAGGCTCAATCAGGGATCCATGTTGCGACCCGACCACAAGTCGGATGTAGATGCAAAATGCTTGACATGTCTAAGCTCCCGGCCCGATGTAGTCCATATCGGGAAATACGGCTTTCATGAAGCGTTTAAATCCTGTGCGCGCCACGTAACTAGAGGAGCTTTATCTTTAGCTATGTGCTAAGCTATCGCGTCCACCTCTGAGACGTTCTCTCGTATGGTGTCGCCTCCGTTCATGGGCTGTTGTCACTTGTCGAACCTTGCTTCTCACTTTGAACTTTCAGCACAGCATGGTTGTGTTGTGGGTGGTGAGAAAGCTTCTGGATTTGAATCGCCAGCAACGAGAGCGACAGACGGGTGGAGTCACATGACTAGAGGCGCTGTAGCGGTCTTAAAGGGGCATGAACATTGCCGCAGACAAAAGGCTTTTCTTTTTTTATTCATCGAATTTACCGACATGGGCAAAATGATTTCGGTCATTGTAATAAATTTCGGTAACGGTAAATTTTCGGTTTATCGCCCAGCCCTATGCTGTAGCATGGCTTTTTTTGCCGTGGGTGTCAAATATTTTACTTTGTTTTCAGAGTGCTTACAGACCTCTTGGTTTTGCCTCAAAATAATTGTCTGCAAAGCAGTCTGTGCCATCCGCATCATTGATGTGCAGGAGTAGCTTGTTGGTAATAAATAGCTGCAAGAAGTCCGCTGTTTGCCGCAGCATCCAGTGGTCCAGCGCTCGCAGTGAAAGTCTTGTCTGGCAGCCCGAACCATCCCCAAACATTTCGAGATGCACGCCCACTAAATTCCAGAAATATAAACATGGACAAACTTGACATTCTTCCAGATTCTGTCTCTTTGCATTGTTTTGAAGTTACTCCTGCAACTTTTCCACTTCTTCGATCCTCCCCATTGTCTGAAAAAGAAGTGTATATTTTGATTTGAAATAATGACCTCAACATACCAATACATTTGTTTATCATCTGAACTGGATTATTTTGAAACAACATTTGGGTTGGACATCTGGGATTTGTTGTTGTGTATATTCAGAGTAATCCTTTTCTTGTATATAGCTAAAGCAATAGTCGCTGGCCTTGAAAATGGGTACAAGACTTGACCAAATTAAGATGCCATAAGGTCTAATTTGCCCCTTCTCTACCACAACTGATTTAGAGGCCATTAGTAACAGATTTGAGAAGACCACTTTTAAAGATATGAAGCCAGAGCTCGGCACCGGACCCATTTTAATTATTTATTATAATTTTAATGTATTATTGAGCAAATGACACAATATGTCAGTAGTGATTACCACAGAAGTCATGTCAAAATAGTGCAAATTCTGAGGTCGACTTCAAATCAGACAGGCGGAGACGAGCGCCAGAGAAGAGATGAGAATCAGAAGAGATGTTGAAGAAGCTAATAACAAAAAAAACAAAAAAACACATCAAATCTCCATGTAGTAGCAACGGGGATGGCTCATGGGGTCAGGAGAAGTGAGCGGGAGATGGGGAGTATGAGGTGCCGTTGGGGACAAAAGTCAGGAATCGCTTCACACTTCTGAAATGCACTCTTACACACCAGTGAAATTGTTGTTGCTCATGCATACTTATGAAACGCTATCATACATACGAGTGAAACGCTCTCATACACACTAGTGAAATAGTTGTTGCTCATACACTCGTCAAATGCGCTCATACACATAGGTGAAACATTCTCATACACACCAGTGAAAGGCGCTCAGGCACAATTGTGAAATTATTGTTATTCATAAATACAACTGAAACATGCTCATGCCCATACACGAGTGAAATGCTTTCATACAAACACCCACACTGTTGAAAATGCTGTCATGAACACAAGATCGCTTACAAATACTAAAATGTAAAAATTAATCATTTATTTAGCAGGGATGCATGGTGGGCGACTTGTTAGCACGATGGTCTCACAATGCAGAGGTCGCGGGATTGATTCCGGCTTTCCTGTTTGGAGTTTGCATGTTTCCCACACGCCTGCGTGGGTTCTCCGGTTTCCTCCCACATTCCAAACACATGCATGGCAGGTTGTTTGGACACCCTAAATTGGTGTGAGTGTGAGCGCGGATGGTTGTTTGTCTTTGTGTGACCTGCGATTGGCTGGCAACCAGTTTAGGGTGTACCCCACCTACTGCCCCAAGATAGCTGGGATAGGCTCCAGCACCCCCCGCAACCCTTGTGAGGAGAAGCCGTACAGATAATGGATGGTGGGATGGCATTCATAATGGACGGCCGCCACGGTGGGCGACTTGTGAGCACGATGGTCTCACAATGCAGAGGTTGTGGGATCGATTCCGGCTCCGGCCTTCCTGTGTAGAGTTTGCATGTTCTCCCAAGCCTGCGTAGTTTTCTCTGAGTTCGCCAGTTTCCTCGCACATTGCAAAAACATGCATCCATTTACTCTGATGCCAATGTTTTCTGTACCTTATGGCAGATTTTTCTCTTTGCCGAAGACTATTAGCACTTGTAGAGCGAGGACCTGTGCCACAGTCGTCAACTGCACCCTAAAATCTGATCATTTTGTATTTTAGACATTACACACTACACAGTTAAAGATGGTCCAAAAAAGAAAAATGGATTAATGTATTTCAACTTACATAATACTCTTTAAAGAGCTGACCAGCTCATTCCCAGAGGTACGTATTGGGGCGTATTGGTCGTCTTTACAGAAGACTCCAGGAGGTAACTCAGGTTTGACCTTCAGCCACAACAGAGTGTTGGGTGTGAGCGCTTCCAAGTCGTTGAGGTCGGAAGATGTCCTTGTGATAGGCCTGCTGTTTATAACTGCTTCAGCCTCACCAAGCAAGGTATATTGACTTTCTTCACCCGAAATTTGTTCTTTTACAGTGACATTCAGGATTTTTCTCACAGACCAAATAAGTCGCTCACAGCTTCCTCCGTGGTGGGAACCTGCTGGGGGATTGCTATGCCACTGAATACCTTTTTGCAGCAAGTGTTTCTCGATTTACTTAGTGTTCCATTCTTTGATTGATTTCTTCATTTCACTGTCAGCTGATCTAAAGTTGGTTCCGTTATCAGAATACATCTCTCTCACTTGTCCTCTTCTGACAAGAAATCTTCGGATTGCGTTGAGACAAGCATCTGTGTCACGTGAAGATGCAATTTCCAGATGTACGGCTCGTACAGCGAGACATGTAAAAATCACGCCGTATCTCTTTACTTGTCCTCTAACCCTACTTACTTAGAATGGACCAAAATAATCAACGCCAATTCTCTTGAAAGGCGGATCGTCAGGTAGCACTCTTCTGATGACTCTAGCAGCTCGAGGTATCCAAAACTGTTGATGCAGATTAGCCATCATGTGGTTCCTTCCAGCGTGAGCTGTAATCTCATGAATGTATCTCAGGACTAGCTTTGTGTTATGTGAATCCTTGGCAAGATGGCTTGCTGTTTTGCTGTTTCAGGCATGGCTGCGTGGCTCAACTGTCCACCAACCCTCATGACACCATCTTGAAGTACTATATTGAACTTGTAAAGTGGGCTACTTTTCTTCACCCTTTTTTGTTTTTCAAATATGGCTAAATCTTTTTTGAAACTTCGCCTTTGACAGTATTTCACAAGTTCTCTTTCTGCTTTATCCAAGTCGTCGCAGGTCAAATACTTTCCTTTGACAGTTCTCTTGAATAAATTCATCTTGCCTTCTTCACCTAATGTGATTAACTCCTTTCTATTTTCCTTTACTCTGTCAGTAAGTCTTTCAGCTTTAGAAACCAGGCTACGGCCTGCTTCAATGCTGTCCAAGACGAATAATGGTTCATCCACTGGCCCAGAGAATCTTTGGGCTACAGTGACTGAATTACATGCACTTGAGTCACTCATTTGACCTCCAGGTCATTAATTGGTAATTTGAAGTGGTTTTTGTGTTTAACTAAATTCCTGGACACTGCCTGATTTTTTTCAGAGCTGTACAACCACTAGAAAGGGTGGTTCCCACAATGTGAGTTTTGCTCAGGTGGCCCAACAATGTCACAAAAACAAGTAGGGGTGTGTGTGTGTGTTTGTATAAGCTACATGTTGGGGACCAACATCGGACAGCACACCCACTGTAGGGGACCAAAATTTTTGTGGGGACCAAAAATCTGGGCCCCACAAAAAAGAGCATTGAATTCAGTGATAAGAAGCTCAGGGGGAGGTCCTGTCAAAGTTTCAGGGCTTCCCAGGAAGGTCACAAAAACAAGACGAGTGTGCTAGAAATGTGTGTGCGGAAAAATTACTCAGGATCGCTGTCTAGTGGTCGGTCCCGGTACTGCACTTACGCACACTTCACACACTCGGCTGGTCTGCGCATGTGCAGGACAGTCTGCTTTATGTCAGGCAGCCACCCTCCCCTCCCCCACAGCCCAACCCGAAAAATTGAGATGTTAGTTAAGTATTTATTCCTATTATTGAGTGAGATTACATATTTTTACTTGGCAGCTGGCACAACAGCTAAGCTTGGAGCACAGTTATTGCAAAATAAAATAAATAAACAGTAACAACAATAACGATTGTTAATATTGTTATACTTTATAGCGTAACCTATTTATACTAATTTTCTGTATGCAATTTCAAGTGCAACTAATATAGTTGTGCATATAGATAGCCACCAAACTCCATACATTAGATAAAAATAAGAGCCACGATGTTAACCAATTAACAGTTCAAGAAAAAAGCAGACATCCAAGAACTTGCTTTGTTACTTTTGCGTGGCCAGAACTACAAACCCCAAAGCAGAGCAAACCCAAAACATCAGAGAAAGTACAATACTTTTGTCAAGGAGTGGTGCTGCTGCTTTGCGATCGCTGCCACCATAGTGAACGCGCTCCCACATTCGTGCACACGCACACATGCCACACACCTGTTTTCCACGTCCTGTCAGTCCACTCCGTCGGTCCGCATTTATTTCGTTGGTCAGCCATCACGGTTGGGTGCGCACTAGATCGCTGTTAAACCATCTTCTACGCCACAGTCCTCGTGTTCAACAAACATTTCTCCCGAATTCGCCTACCATGCACAACTCTCCACTTTCAAACCGAGCGCCGCTGTTACTTCCGGGTTTTTAGCGCCAAGCACTTGACGCTAGCGTGTGACGTCATGGCGAAATACTAGGTTTTAAAATAAAAATTTTCTTTTTTTTGTACAGTCTAAGTGCATGGGGTTATGATAGATCGAATGAGTATACCTTTATGTACTCACTAACATTTATGTTGATCATAAAATGTTGTTTTGATGAAGAAAACTGTTATTTTTTAGAATCAATTGGCTTAGGGCACTTGGGCAAACTACGGCCCGGGGGCCACTTGTGGCCCGTTAAACGTTTCAATCCAGCCCCCCAAACTTGAAAAAAATTAAATGAATAAGCCTTGTTAATGGTTTATTTTCTAAATACTGTGGTTTTTCAAAGACATATATATTGTTGTAATGCTTTTGTTCACTTTCGTTTAAAATTAAATGTATTTTAGGACTCATTGTGCCCCCCCCCTCCCAATCAAAAAGTTTGCCCATCCCTGGCATAGTGGATGGGCCGAGGAGTTTAAAAGGCACACATCATGCATTTTTCAGTCAGTTTTAGCCAGGGCTTGGTATGGGGAAGACCAGCTGGTTTACATGTAATCATTAAATTTTCCCAAGTTTTATTTAAGTTAATTGGACAAAACAAAAAAAACGCAATATTCTTCTGCCAGAGAGTATGTAATATTCTTCTGCCATTTTATTGTAGAGGGCCATTTTGAGCCCCTAACAATATTATTCAACCAAGAGATCATGAGTCGTCGCCCACTTACTTTCTGAAGTCAGCTGGGATGTCACGGCTGTGACCCTCGTGAGGATAAAGTGGTTCAGATGGAAAAGTAGGACTAAGGGCTTTTTCTCAGGTTTCCATGCGCAAATCCATGTATATTAGGTTAATTGGAGACTCTAAATTCTCTACTCATCAAATGACATTCGTGACCCTGATGGATAGATAAAATAGATTATTAATCTGCCATGGGAAGTCCAAGGTGTCTGGTAGAAAGAAATGCATTCATACACTCATTACACAGTCAACCAAGCAAAGACACAAAGCCTAGGGCAGGGGCGGGCAAACTTTTTGATTGGAGGACCACAATGGGTTCTAAAATATGACAGAGGGGCCGGACCAGGAGCAGATGGATGGAGTGTTTTGGAAACCTCACCTCATCTGAGAAAAAAAATACATTTAATTTTAAATGAAAGTGAATAAAAGCATTCCAACAATAATATTTGTCTTTGAAAACCACAGTGTTTAGAAAATAAAACATTAACAAGGTTTATTCATTAAATTTTTTTCAAGTTCGGCGGCCCGGATTAAAATTTAACGGGCCGCATGTGGCCCCCGGGCCGTAGTTTGCCCTCGCCTGGCCTAGGGCATAAACACATACATGTAATATCCAATCCGCTTATTCTCACAAGGATAGCGTGCTGGAGCCTACCCAGCTGTCAACGGACAGTAGGCGGGGCACACCCTGAAGTGGTTGCCAGCCAATCGCAGGGCACGCAAAGACGAACAACCATCTGCGCTCAAACTCACTCACAAATGCAACCTCCACACAGGAAAGCTGGGTCCCGGGATCGAACCCTGCACCTTGGGACTGCGAGCCGGATGTCCTAACCAGTCTTAACTCATTAAATACCAGCCATTTTCACTGGAGCAACCCGCTCAATCCCAGCGTTTTCCTGGGTTTTGACTAATATTGCAAGGCCCACAGAATATAGTATTCTAATGCTATATAGACATGGAGCACACCCGAAGAAAGATGAGACTCTCTTCTTTCAACAGAAAAAAATGTTTGTTCCTATCTTTTTCCATTCTTGAGCAATCGGCATTTGAAAATAGCTAAATTTCATGAAAACTCCAATCCCTGGGGAAAAAACTGAGAAAATGAGCTTTTTGTAAACTGATGCATTTTGACCATAATTTGAATTTTGACACTATTATTTATGGCTTTTATGACACCTCTAACATCTAAATAATGCATGCCTTCTATAAAATAACAAAAAAAAGCACAAAAAATGTTTTTGATAAAATAAATTTATTTGCACATAACACTAAACGACTGAACTGTTGAACTATGTACAAAAATGAAATACATCAGTGTCATACATACTTTTTTTTTGTGTGATATAAAATAAAACAGTTGCCTTGATGCAAGGGCACACAACATAGTTCACACCACATTCTTGTTTCACTCCGTTTGCCTTTGCACAAACAGACCCGACACTTTCGTTGTGGTCTGGCTTTGCTGGTCCGTGGAAAATAGGCGAGCTTGTGTTTGTCCACTGGGGTTTGTGTGAAAATAATTGTCTGGGAAGTGATTGCTGGCATCCGCGATGTGCTGCAGAAGCTCATCCGTGAGAAACAGCTGCAGGAAATCAGCTGGCTCCTCAGACTCCAAATGGGCAGCGGCATTCAGTGGTCCAGGGGTTGCTGTAAAGTCGATTTTCCTCGGTTGCCATCCAGTGTGACGCCATCCGGAACCACTGCTTCCTGATGCACAACCTGTAAATTACAGAAATACAAACAATTGGAAATATATATTTATTGCTGCATTTTATTGCTGGCGTGTGAAGTTTCATATTATAATTTACCTTTCTTTACACCAACAAGACGAGGAGGAACTTTCTTGCCGCGGGATGCACAATCTGTGAATTTTAGAAAGTATGCATGATTACCACACCATTCAGTATTGTTGTTTCCTCGTCGGGGAGGAGATGCGCTCGCGCGTAACTGCACATTTACGCGACATTTTCTGCCCGCAAGATGCATGATATGTACAATAAAAGCATGAGGGCTAAAACCACATGTTCAATGGTAACTTGCGAGCGTTTACTTCCTCGTCGGCGAGGACTTACGCTCGCGTGTAATTGTGCAATAGGCGCCCGGACGAGAAAGTCAGCGAGCAAGCTTGCGTCTAACTGCACATTTACGCGACATTTTCTGCCCGCAAGATGCATGATATGTACAATAAAAGCATGAGGGCTAAAACCACATGTTTAATGGTAACTTGCGAGCGTTTACTTCCTCGTCGGCGAGGACTTACGCTCGCGTGTAATTGTGCAATAGAGGCGGCCGGATGAGGAAGTCAGCGAGCAAGCTCGCGTCTAACTGCACATTTACGCGACATTTTCTGCCCGCAAGATGCATGATATGTACAATAAAAGCATGAGGGGTAAAACCACATGTTCAATGGTAACTTGCGAGCGCTTACCTCCTCGTTCGGGGGGATCTGGTGAGGACTCTCAGCTGCTTTGGCTATTGTCCGAAGGCAGGCGATGCAGGCCGCAAGGCACGCGCACCCTCTTTAGACGCCGTTTTGTTGTGACGACGACGAAGCGTCATCCTCTCAACCAAAGCGTCTCCATCGCCTTGATGCTTTTAGGAAGCTTTTTTTTTACAAAAAAGCATTCCTCGATCGTCATTTGCTTGGAGGATTTCATTGCTAACGCTACTAATGCGACTGCTGCTAGTGCTGCCGATGCTGCTGCTACCCACGCTGCTCTCCACACTTATAAGTCTACCCCAGGATCCCGCCCCCCCATTTGTACCTCTGGCGCAGATTCAAGGCGGATCTTTTGCACCTCTGCCCCCTGCTGGGTGATTTTTACATGATTCACAATGCGGACAAGGCTGATTCTCAGTCAGAGGTTGCATCAGACCCTTATGTACACTATGACGTAAAAAAGACAGGAAACGTACTTATACGTCTTTGGTAGAGGGCGCCATTGCATTAAAAGACGTCTTTGTACGTCTAAGGGAGTAAATGAGTTGAACAAAGTACAGGGTCCTTCACCTGACTACAGATGATCTTCTGGGGACTTTATTTGGTTTTAATCACTTTTGGGGTCTGTATCTATGCACACTCCCTGGTTTTGCTACCTTCCCGGGTACCACATACACACTGCTTAGTTTCTCTGCCTTCGTGGGTACCACATACATATTGCTTGGTTTCTCTGCCTTCCTGGGTACGACATACACACTGCCTGGTTTTGCTACCTTCCTGGGTACCAGTCACACAAACGTCAGACGACTCAGCACATACCGACTGTCTCAGCACTACACACTTTCACTCCAAGGCAGTGCTGTGAACCAACTTACTGACAAGAGGTAGTATTTAGAATTTTAAAAAGTGCTTGAAAGGTTTTGTTCATGTAAAACCAACAGATTATGACATTATTATTATTATTTAAATCAGTATTAAACAGCATCAGCATAGGTTAAAGATATTATACAGACTATATACGATAAAAAAATACTAAACCACCCTTGCTTTTCCGTCATTTCTTGTATAAGTTAACACACAGATGTATAACATTTGTTTATACAAATATAACGATTAAAAAGTAGCTGATTAGAGTTTTAATTTTGTATTCATTAATCTGTAATAAAAATGGACATATTTTGGTTAATAAAATTAACAAGAAATAAAAGTAAAGGGTGTTCTAATACTTTTTTCAAGATTGTCCTAACATACATTTAATGTTTACAGTATATGTCTTCGGAAGAAGCGCAGCATTAGATTTTTTTTTTTGTTCTCTCTCTTTGACTTCTGAATTTGAATTTCTGTCACAGATGTGCTTGAATTCTATTTTGGATGATTTGTGTTAAACTGCACAAATATTTGAAGAGCCATAGAATTCAAGAATCACACCAGTGCTGCTACTCCTCCGAACGGGTGAACGCCCTTGATTAACAACCTGCGTTGAGGTGGCTTTTGAGATTCGTGGTGTGGGAGAAAAATCTCTGAAGGCATTCTTAGACTTCAAGAGAGGGTCCACAATTTTCAAAGATTCACTTCCGTCTGAATCAGAGGCCTCACTTGTATCCGGAATATATTCATCTCCACTGTCATCTGAGTTGGAGTAATAATGCTTATCCATTCCAAAGTCAGCCTGTTTTTTTAATCTAAAAAACAACAACAACAACGAAATATAAAGGATAGAAGGCAGGAGACCAATAAAATATATGCAATTTGCTTGTAAGATTCCCTGAAATCTATATGGGTTGTTTACCTGTATACTTTTGGTCCTCCTGAGCCTTGGGATAGTAATATGGTCTGGGTCTGAGGCACAAAGTTCAGGGGCAGGATTTGACAATGATTCGTCAGAATCTGTGTCGTTATTCCAAGGAAGATTCAGCCCATATTTTTTGTCCAAGGGAGGAGACTGGGTTGCATCAGAGTCCAAGAGAAAATTGAGAACCCATTAAATACTTAATCCCCAGAGGAATCTGCACAGAAAAAGGTCTTAATTCTATTTGAAAAAAAAAAAAACTAAAATATTGATGAATGATATGACAAAATAATGTAATAACAAAATTAGAATGATTTTAGGAAATTATTTGCAAAACCAAAACATTGTGGTACGATAATAATGCATATAATTATTCTACGCAGCTATATTTAACAAAAACACTTAATTGACCGTAACAAAAAGCTCCCGGGAGGAAAACTACATTAAATGTTTTTTTAACAGGGCAGTGAAAATATTGGAAAATAAAAAAAATAATGAATAAAATAATATGAAAAAAGAATTCAATGTGTATCGATGGACCCATATGAAATACTTATATCGCTATGTACTTATCAGCCATATCGCCCAGCCCAATATGTAACTGCAACTTCAAAACCTCGGGCCATAACAGGATTGTAACATGGGATGCATATCTTCATTCCTAAATTTGTAGATCCCGAGGAGGCTGCTCAATGGTCCTGGTAATGTAAACCTCAACCAATTCGGTCACAGCCAATGTTCTCCATCCTTGTTAAGAAGTTTTGAAATGATTTAATAGATATACTATTGCAAACTATACCAGAATTTTATACATTTTAAACTTTTGATCACAATTTTACCTATTTTCTAAAAATCTGAAGAATCCACATGCCAAATCACCTGCTGTGGACACATAGGTTCTGTTCTGACAGATAATTCAGTTACAGGTTGTGTACTTAAAGCCAATAAGAGGGCAATGCAGCAGTCGACAGCCTGACGAAAGCTTAAGTCTCCCAATGAGAGAACTGTAGTGGCTGGTAGGTTCTTAGATTGTAACATAGTAAAGACATACACTACGCATAACTGTATATCATATGATGATGAGGGAAAATATTATTAGCTACGATTTATGTCCAGATATATTAGAAAACTTGTCCAACCAGCACAGGTCTATCTAACTGTAATTTTAACATCTCAAGACACGACAGGATGACCACATGATACGCATACCTCCTTTTCAGAGTCTGTCAAACCTTGAGAAGGCTGCTTCGATGTTCTGGTGGCATCAACCTCAGCCGATTCAGTCATTGTCGGTTGTCCTCCATCCTAATGAACAAGTTGAATATTAATTTAATGAATTAAAAAAAAGAAAATGGATCAGAATTTTACACATTTTAACGAACAAGTTCACGAATGAAACAAAACCAATTACTTTAGCGCATGACAATTAATCTTCAGTAGAGATATGTTGTGACTGATATTTCAGTCACAGGTTGTCTTTTGAACGCCACCAGGGCCGCAATGGAGCACAGGACAGCCAAAAGTCTTCTTGTCGGACAGCTGTAGTGGCTGGTAGGTTCTAAGATTATAACATAGTAAAGGCACATACAACTCCTAACTGTATTTCATATGATAATGAAGGAAAAGATGATTAGCTATGATTTATGTCAACAATAAAAATGGCTCTACGGGGTCCCCACGAACGCAAACCTGACAGTTGGGTGTCAGATGGCCAACATACCTGACTCGCAATTCAACTCAACTGGACCCCACAACACAAGAAAAAGCTGAGTGAGCCTCAAACCAGACATACACATTCACTGACAAATATCCTGTGACACCAGATATATTAGAAGTCTTGTCTAATCAGCACACGTCTATCTAACTGCAATTTTAACATCTCGAGACACGACAGGATGAGCACACGATACGCATACCTCCATTTCTGAGTCTGTAAAGCCTGGAGGAGGCTGCTTCGATGTTTTAGTAGCATCATAAATTTATTGAATTAATTATATTTGAGGTTGGATTAGATTTTTACACATTTTAAGCCTTAGCCACCCAAAACAAAACATAAGCTCATGAATGAAATAAAACTAATTAATTTCGCCCATGCCAATTAATCTTCTGTAGACACGTGTTGTGACCAGTGTTGTTTTTGGCAGGCATTTTAGATTTTGTCCAAGTCATTTGGACAAAGTGCTGATTTGTTTACATCACATTTAGTCATCCCAATTCGTTATAGTTTTAGTCCAGTTTTAGTCAACGAAAACTAAAAAAAGGGTTTTAGTCCAGTTTTAATCGACGGAAACGCAAAAAAAGTTTTACCCTAGTTTTCGTCAATTTATTCACAAAGGTTTTAGTCCAAGCGGCACGGTGGCCCAACTGGTTAGCATGATGGCCTCACAATATTGAGGTCGTAGGTACGATTCTGGCTCCGGCCTTCCTGCGTGGGTTTCCTCTGGGTAATCCGGTTTCCTCCCATATTCTTAAAACATGCATGGCAAGTTGCTTGGACACTCTAATTGCCCCGAGGCATGAGTGTGAGCGTGGATGGTTGTTCGTCTATGCATGTCCTGCGATTGGCTGGACACCAATTCAGGGTGTACCTCGCCTACTGCCGAAGACAGCTGGGATAGGCTCCAACACCCCCCGCGACCCTAGTGAGGAGAAGCGGTACAGATAACGGATGGATGGATGGATGGATGGGTTTAAGTCCATTTGAGTTAAAACAAGGCATTCAAGGTTTCCACCCAATAACAAAGACTTTTGGATGGACTACTAAGGATTCTTCATTACAAACAGAAAAAAGTGGCAACAGTGGAATCAATACTCACTGCTCCAAAATAAGCAGAGAAGCAAAACATTTTGTTGGGCAACTGTTGTGGCTTTATTTCACTAAAAGCAACATAAAATAATTTATGAACCACATGCTAACAATTTTGTCTAGTCAACGAAAAAAATTCATGTACATCACGTCATGTTTTCGTCATAAAAGAACCTCGTATAGCTTGTCATCGTCATTAAAAAAGGGGCGTTAACGAAGTATTTTCGTCATAGTCATCAGTGACGAAAACAACACTGGTTGTGACTGATATTTCAGTCCCAGGTTGTCTCCTGAACACCACCAATTGGGCAAGGGCGCGCAGGAAAGCCTGGGGTCTTCTATTTTTACAGTATAGAAAGGCTAAATATCAAATTGAAACAGTGTTTTATATCATGAATATACAGGGTTGGTGCTGGTTCTGGTAGGGAAACCACAACATAAAGATGTCCTTAATTAGTCCCACAATGGGGATATTTGCAATATGGCATATGATGGCCTAACAGGGCCACCGCCCAGAAAGGAGTAACGCAGAACTTTGTAATACTGTCACTCCCTGACCAGTTCGTTGTTCCTGCAGAGCCAAACTTTGACTCAGACCCACAAATTTGAATTACAGATAGTGGACAATGGAGAACTCCCCCAGTCAGTCATCATGTTCAACTTCCATAGAAACTTCACATACATTTATTAGATTGCCAAACTAATTGGAAACTACATCACCAGAACACCACAAGTGGGCTCTGTTATTGTACTTAAAGATGCATCTTACAAACCTGTGTTCTCCAAGGCCAGCTGGTCCATAGTCTTAAGTTATTTCTTCGCCAACATCAATGTCTCGGAGCGCAAACAGACAGAGGTGTGGTCTGTCCTCTGTTGTCATCTTCTTCATTTTACAGTTGGGGTGCATGTGGTCATCATTAACCAGTCTTCCCAGACTGCCATCTTCTTGAGCTGCATCAACACTTAAAATAGATTAAAAAAAAAAAAAACAATTATTCAATCAATGTCAGAAATTAATCTTTGAGACAATCTTGTGTACACAAAACATAAAAATAGGAAATCCACAATTTTTAAATCTAAATCAAATCATACAAGAAATTTCTATTGGAATCAGACCCTATTAACAGCTTGTCTTTGAGACTTCATGATCTATATTTTCATTTGTACAGATTCAACGCATGAATAAAAGTAATTATACATTTTTGCTTAGAGAATGATTTTTCCCCTAACACTTATGGGATGAGTATGTGTTTATTTTTTTTAAATAAAAACAAAAATAAGATAACATCTCAATCTTTGCCTCACCTCCAAGTTTTTTCTTGCCGGCGGAAGTCAAACAAAAAGACAGTGCCTCTTCCATCCATCTTCCTGCGTTGAGATTCATCAGAATCTATCAATTTTCCTCTGTACTCCATAATAAAGAATAAAGTCGTCTTTCCTGAAAGGGGCCTTGGTAAATACTCCTCGACCTAGTTAACAGGGAAATCAAGTTAGCTTCGTCATATTTTTAAGCACACAAATAAGGAGTCATCATATTCATTTGGGCCACTATACTAATGTAGGGTGGTTTGAAACATTGCTTCTTGTGAGGGATAGAGCAGAGCCCTTCTTTATGCTTTTAAAGGAACAGACCAGCCAAAATTCATTTTCCAGCATTGCATTAGCCAGTATGTATTAGGACTGAAAGTACAAATGTCAATTGCACCTGGTTACGTAAAAAAAAAACTTTAAGATTATTTAGTTTCAAAACAATGACATACACTGTACACAGTCATATTGGATCGCGTCACGTGATCTCTGTGACGTATTACGTGCTTTACACTAGACTATCAATATCGGACTTGTTCACCGGTCTATTGTGGTATAAAAATGCCGGAGGGCGTCATCAAGTACAGCCTTAATTTAGATAGAACTCCTACCATCAGGTTTCACACTCACTGAAATAACTTGAAACTGACAAAAGTGGCAAAAGAAAAGGTCAAGACACTCTTAATGTAAAATAACCACTTAAAAAACGATGTCAGCTTGGTTATCAGAAAACAATAATATATCTTAGCAAAAGCGTTAACATCATACCTTTAAATTAGTTTATATACTTCGCTTCTAACTCTGCAGTCTTGTCCAGACCCTTGACTGCATGTTCAATAGTATCCTGCTTTGGGGACTTCCTGCATCTCAGGGAAGGCATTGTTTATTCTATAAAGAAAAAAGACAGTATTGTGTTGAGAATTATTAATACTATGGGCTAAATGGAGTTTTAACAATATCAGTGTAAGAAAAATAAATTATAAATTAAAAAAATATCAATTCCTCCATCCCAATTAACGATTTCAACCATAATAGTTTATATTGAAGTTTAAACAACAGACACAGACAGATTTATGCAGTGTGACTACAAAAATCTTACCAAAATTGCATTCACAGTAACCTTTGCTTTAAGAATCATGTAATTAACCAGTGAACATCGTGTCTTACACAAAAATTAATGACAGAAATTATCATGGTACTTGCATTCTGTGGTTCTATAACAAAAGTGCAAGCTGTTAGCTCCGCAAAGCTAACGCAACAAGCTAGCGTCCCTCGTGCTCACATTCAATGCAAACCTGACCACCGGATGACAATACGCGTCGGTTTAGTTCTTTAAATGAGTAAAAGCACCATGACGTTTTATAATTATTCAATGCTTAACTGGAGCTCGTCAATTATGTCGATGTAGGAGCACATGTTTGCTAGGCCAGTGTTGTAGGCCCACATCCATGGTGCTACTTTGTATAGTGTTTTCCACACAACTATCTCTAACTATGAACAAATGCACTCGACGCATGTTTTGAAAAAAACCCAACGAAAAACACTTACCTCTCCGTTTCAACAGCAGTTCGAACTTCGAAGTGGTGATATTCTCCAGCGTTAAGCACCTGCTCGAACTGCGAATAGGTCAAATTCAACAGCGTCTTTTTTCTGTCTTAATAAGGACGCGATGAGAGGAGGAGCGCTTGCCTTTTCGTCAGCACGCCCCGCGCGGGTGGTGCTGCTTTATCACTCTCTATCTGTGCCCGCCCGCCGGCACGTCGATAGAAAAATAATATTCCTTCAAACATTACTTTCATCTTCTTAACGTTTTGTAGTGAATTTAACAGGTTCACCACTTTTTTCAAATACACCAATGGAAAACAGGTCTTAATTGAGGAAACATACAAAGAGCGTCTCACAAACACCTTATGATGAGCAATGTAATTTGATCACGTTTTTTGTCACTGCCTGGACGTTGGGTTCACTGGCCTGGTGGCAGTGGCTTGTAGACACTGTCACTGAGTGGGAACGGATCTCAAGGTGGGTCAAACTAACCCAAGCAGTGGATCGGTCCGTTTTTTAAATTTATTAATTTTTTTATTTTATGTATTTATTTATTATTTAATACAAGGGCTTCGGCTCACTACCAGTGGGCGGGACCAAAGAATTTGGGTTTCCTTTGAGCTAGGAGGCAGTCAAAGGCAGTCCAATCCCCGGCAACATAAAGCGCCTAGCTCTGGGGACATGGAATGTCATTTCTCTGGTAGGGAATGAACCCGAGCTGGTGTGTGACTAGACCAGTGGTTCTCAATTATTTCCTGTCATGCCCCCCCTACCAAGAAGAAAACAATTCGCACCCCCCCACCACAATTTTCTTTTACATTTCGTACTAATGTACATGTTCTTTGCATATTAATGTTAGATTGTCAATAAAATATCTTACCTTAACAAAGCTAAATTGATAAAAATAAAATATCATTTTGAGAACGACTATTGTGAGGATCTCGAAACTCAGTACTCTGTGGTGCTAATATTGATGAGATGATAAATATGTTGAAGCCACAGAACAAAAAGATTAGATATTGTTTGGAAATTAATGACGTACATAAAGGAATATCAGCCTTGATTGGAGTACATTACTGCATTTAAATTTTTAATAAAAATGAAACAATTATTGATGTTATGACCACTATGAAGAATTTAAAAAACAATATATAGGGATAATTATAGTTTTCATTTTGTTATGTGTAGTCTGTTCATGTTGCATTATTTTTATGACAAAGACGATGGTTAATCGTAGGTTTGTTGCCCAAATGTACCATTACAACCTGATTAATGTTGAGAATGACGAACTCAAACTGGACACTGAAACGTAAAAACACATGGACTTCTTGCCCCTGTCCTCACACGTGCACACACACACACACCATACACGAAGATCCGGGAGGTAAGGACGGCTGTCCTACAGGATGCGGATGGAAGAACAACTGCAGCGGAACAATGCCAGGGATGTCTGGAGGGGCCTGAAGACCATCTCAGGCCACGGACAAGCAGGTAAGACCCAGAAGGGGGGGGGGGGCTTCAGTGGGCAAATGAGTTGAACCTATTTTTCAATAGGTTTGATCAAATGTCTGACCCCGCTCAGGCTTCCCTGATGCAGCCCCCACCCACCCCTCCTGCCACTGCGAACAAGACCCTCTCTCCCCCTCTCTCGCCCCTCTCTCTCTCCACAGGCTCCAGTTCCCAGCCTCATCAGACAACCACCACTTCCTCCTGCTCAGCCTTGTTCCTCACAACATCTCAGGTGAAGAACCAGCTGAGGAAGATGAAGGCGAGGAAGGCGGCAGGCCCAGATGGGACCAGCTCCCAGCTCCTCAAATCCTGCGCAGACCAGCTGTGTGGAATCGTCCAGCACATGTTCAACCTGAGCTTGAAGCTGGGCAGAGTCCCCCAGCTGTGGAAAACATCCTGCCTGGTTCCGGTTCCAAAGACACCCCATCCGAAGGAGCTCAACAACTTCAGACCAGTGGCGCTGACGTCTCATCTGATGAAGACCCTGGAGAGACTGGTCCTCGTCCATCTGCGCCCCCTGGTCAGCTCCTCAATGGACCCACTCCAATTTGCATACCAGCCTGGCATCAATGTGGATGATGCCATCATCTACCTGCTCCACACTTCACTCTTCCACCTGGAGAAGGCGGGGGGCACGGTGAGGATCATGTTCTTTGATTTCTCAAGTGCTTTCAACACCATCCAGCCCGCCTTATTGGGAGACAAGCTGGAGCAGGCGGGAGTGGCCCACCACCTCATCACATGGATTCACAACTACCTCACAAACCGGCCACAGTACGTGAGAACACAGGACTGTGTGTCTGACGTGCTCCTCTGCAGCACGGGAGCGCCGCAGGGAACTGTGCTGGCTCCCTTCCTGTTCACCCTCTACACCTCGGACTACAAATACAATTCCACAACCTGTCACCTGCAGAAGTTCTCTGATGACTCTGCGATTGTCGGCCTCATCACTGACGATGACGATCGGGAGTACAGAGGGGTTACGCAGGGGTTCGTGGACTGGTGTCAGCAGAACCGCCTCCAAATCAACGCTGGGAAATCCAAAGAGCTGGTGGTGGATTTCCGCAAGCGTCGGCACTCTCCACCTGCACCAGTGAATATCCAGGGAACAGACGTTGAGAGGGTCTCAACTTACAAGTACCTGGGTGTTCATCTGAACAATAAACTGGACTGGAGCGACAACACAGACGCTCTCTATAGGAAGGGTCAGAGCAGACTCTTCCTACTCAGGCGGCTGAGGTCCTTTGGCGTTCGGGGAACACTCCTCAGGAACTTCTATGACTCGGTGGTTTCATCAGTCATCTTCTATGGAGTGGTCTCCTGGGCAGGAGGCATCTCGGGCCGAGACAAAAAGAGACTGGACAAACTGGTGAGGAGGGCCAGCTCTGTCCTGGGCTGCTCCCTGGACTCTGTGGACTCAGTGGGGGGCAGAAGGATGACGGCAAAACTGTCATCAATGCTGGACAAACCAGCCCACCCATTCAATGACACTCTGAGAACACTTTACAGCTCCTTCAGTGACAGACTTTTACACCCTCGCTGTACCAAAGAGAGATTTCGCCGCTCCTTCCTGCCAACTGCTGTCAGACTTTTTAACAAGAACATTGGGTCAGGCCTACAAACGGGAGGGCATTAGTGCAATTGTGCAGTCCTAGGATGCAATATTAACTACTACTGTACTTTCAGCCAAGGGTGTACTTAAATATTGACCAATGATGTATTTTGTTTACCATTACAGTATTCTTATTACAATACTTCTATCACTGTAGTATTTCTACCACTGCAGGATGTTCACTATTACAGTACTTTTATCATTGCAGTACTTTTATCATTGCAGTATTTTTCTATCATTGCGGTACTTTTACTATTACAGTACTTTTACCATTGCAGTACTTTTACCATTGCAGTACTTTCATCATTGCAGTATTTTTCTATCGTTGCAGTACTTTTACTATTACAGTACTTTTACCATTGCAGTATTTTCTATCATGCAGTACTTTTCTATCATTTCAGTACTCTTACCATTACAGTACTTTTATCATTGGAATATTTTTATGATTGCAGTATTTTCAATCATTCAGTAGTTTTTATCATTACAGCGTTTCCCCCTCCGTATAATGGACAAACATTAGGAGTGTTTCCTTACACTTAGATACGTTTATACTGTGTATATTTGCATGCTTTTTCTGAATGTCTGCTGCTAATGTTATACATTAACGGCTACATTACGCCGCCGACTCTGTGTGATCTATATCTTTGCTGCTGTAACACCTCAAATTTCCCCATTGTGGGACTAATAAAGGACATCTTATCTTATCTTATCTTATCTTATCTCTCCTACAACGAGGCAAGGGCCTCCACCAAGTCACCCCAGGGACAAGTTTTATTCCCTGATGGTCATCAAATTATGAGGATCTCATTCTACGCCGGAAGGGAGGAGGGGAATTTTTCCCTAATGTGAGGTTTTCGCTCCTCCACTGATGATCACACTGTTGTATGATTTCATTATGATGATCTGTCTTAAAGCCGTAAGGACATGATTTTTAAATCCACAACAGGGGGGAAATGTAAGATGGGCTGAGGATAGGTAATCAGTTTGTGTATTCATAATCATGTTTTTATACACTCATTAATGTTGAACACACACAGAGACACTTACTTGTTATTTTAACACACACACACACAGACACCGTATCCTGAAGATGTGTTTAGTTAAACTGACCTTGGGTTATGATTTTCTGCCTGCTGGAGTCCCTGGTGATTAGTTATTGATGCTTTAGTTAAACTGACCTTTATACCGTGAGTTATTGATGTTTTCTGTCTCTTGGTGATTAGTTGTTGATGCTTTTCTGTCTTCTGGTGATTAGTTATTGATGAGTTAGTTTCAATAAAAAGGCAGAACGGAGGGTGAGAGTCAGAGGGTGTGCGGGATTGAACTGGCAAGACGGCTGTTTCACCTCCTGGCTCCCTCTCCCATTCTGAATGGCACAAAACGAAAACTTTAGTAAGTTATTTCAGTCTAAAAAAGGCGTCAGGGCATTTTTAAACCGGACAGTAAGTCGCCACTGTCTTGGTTCCTTTTTGTGCCTTGACCCATACCGGAATTATTGAAAGGATGCAGTCCTATTTACAGGCCCCAGTGACACCCCAGGTTTCTGTTGTTTGTACGAGGGCGCTTAATAGGTACTGCTATTCACAATCGTCTTAGGCTGTTTCTTTGCAGAAGTTTATGGACAATGTGTAGTGCTGTAGGATGCAGTCTAGAGCATTCTTGACATTGAAGCTTTTGTTTCCAGCAACTGCTAATGCGACCGTGCATCAAACATGCAAAACACAGACCCTTGCTCCTCAAGAAGTCAATCTTATCCTTGTGATGCTTTCTCCTAAATTCCTTACCAATTGTGAGACTGTGTTGCTCTCCATTACAATTAGCACATGGTTTGGCAATAGCATCCACTGAAACAGGTTCTGCCTTTGGCGTGGTGGTTTTGTTGTTTTCCATCTTGGCGGGCACAATGACTGTTGTGAAGACTTTCTTTGATTTTGTTGTTTCTGTGTGTTGTGATTTTGTTTTCTGTTTTATAGAAATCTTTCGTGCTTGTCAACAAAATCCTTAAACTTCACTCTTCTATTTGTTCTTTCTTGGAGATTGCAGGCAAATTTTCTCCAAGATTCTATAAGTCTGTATGGAAGTTTGTTTGCCAATGCCTTTATATTAGCCATGTTGTCCAAGTCCTCCATGTAATTAACATCTGCCATTATGTTCGAACAGCCCATAAGGAATAATGTGAAAGACTGAAGTGCAACACCATCTTCAGACTTGATTGTTGGCCAATCCATGGCTTCCTTTAAATATGCTTCTGCTATCATGAAGTCATCACCATAAAACTCCTTCAAGATTTGTTTTGCTTTGGTATATCCTGTCAGAGGTTCCATATGGATGCAGCTCTTCACCAACTCATGTGGTTGTTCACTAGTATACTGCAGCTAAAATTGAAGATGATCACGGTTATCACTTGTACGGCCTTCAATCCCATGTTCAATGGCACCTATACAGGTTTTATAATGCAGAGGGTCGCCTGTAAAACGTAGGAATGGAAAGTTCGGGAAGAAGCGATGCTTTTTGACTCTTTGCTAAGTATTCTGCGACACTGGCTTGCTGTGAGATTGCGTGGCAAAGGCCATCAAGCACATGTCCCTGTTGTTCTCTACTTTCTGTCTGATGTGGAAATCTAGCCATTGGAATAGTCGAAGTGGGAGCATTTCAGGTCAACACTGCTTGTTGCTCTGATAGGCTGTGATGGTAATTGAATGTTTTTCCTTGTTTAAATTGTAACACACTCATCAGGAATGTGGATACCATCCTCCTGGGTATTTTCATATCTTCTCAAGACATCCAATTTAGCATCAGACTCAGGGAGTGCCGTTTGCATTGCATGCATTTCCTTCTTTGCTTTAATTGCAGCTTCTTCTTGCTCAAGTGCCAACCTTTGTTGTAAATCAGCAGCCTTTGCCTTTAAACATGCTCGTTCCATTTGAGCCTTTAATTTAATTGAAGACGTTGACAGAAGTGAGCTTCTGTCTGTTAGATTCTTTACTTCTACTTCTATGGGTGTAGTTAGTTGATGCAGATCTACTATCAGCAGGTGATATTTGTTTATTGCATCCTTCCTCTGCACGTTTCAAAACGTCCTTCTTCCATTGCTCACATTTCCATTAATTAAATTTTTTGGATCAAACCAGTTATTTTGGTCATCGGCAAAATCCTCTTCAGTCTTTAAATTTTGCAGACCGGAATTGAGGTCCACAAATTCTTGCTCCATGCCGCTAAAGCAAACACGAACCTCAGTTTTTTACAGCGTCAACATTTGCATCATCCTCCATCAATTGTTCAATTTGACGTTGCATGGAGGTCAATTGAGCAAATTTGCAGCTGCGTGCCTGCATCCGTTTAGGCTTGTGATCTTCTACAGCTTTTCTCCGTCATTTTTAATGTCCGCTTTCCACTGTCTTGTTCCTCCATGTCAATCCACAATGAAGCAAACAAAAACGTCAAACTGACTGTAGCGTCTCAATTTGTAGGTCAGCCGAATGACGATCAAAGTTTTAAGCAGTTTACTCACGCACCTGTTACGTGCGCGTCCTTGTTAACTCGCGATGCTTGTCAAGTATGGACGCATGCTAACAGCTAGCAGCTCATTGTCCCGACTGGAAAGTTGCTCCTTAGCTGTGATGTGCCTAGGGTTACACTATCTATCATTAACAAACACAGCCAGCCCTCCTCTTTCCTCTTACCGCTTTCCAGTGTCCTGTCCGCAAGTAGTATTTGGAAGCCGTCAAATTCCACAACGGTGTCCGGCGTTAGCTCTGTTAGCCATGAATCCGTGAACATCAGCAAGCTAGCTCATTGGAAGTTCCTCTCGTGCCGCGTTAGCGCTGTTAGCTCGTCCATTTTCTTGGGAAGGTATCTAACATTTCCCATAAAAACGGACGGGAGGACGGGGTGGTCACGCCTCCTCTTTGCCTGGCGTTTCGCCCCCGCGCGACATCCCCCGTCTCTTCCTCCTCAACTCGTGGGGGATATCGGGTCTCGCTCCGGGAGTCGGCACGGGGTTAGCACGAAGTGCTAACAGCTGATCTCTTGTGTAAACGATTGATCCGTAGCTCCCAGTGACATCTCCGGACACGATCACGCAAAAAACAGCCCTCAGCAGCAATAAAACCACCGCAATTTGGATGTCCATTGCTGCGATGAGGTAAAATAAATAAAACTGGGTAAAGGGAAAAACACGCGAAAAAGGCTCAAATAGTGAGCCGTGCTGCTCTAGCAGGTAGCCACTCGCGTGGCGACGGAACCGGAAAAACAAATGTGGTCCCATCAAAATCTGATTGGATATTTAAAAATAAAAGCGTGAAAATTTGCTTATTTGTCTGTCGTCACCAATGATTAAAAAAATTAAAATCATTACAAAATCCTCAAGCTATCGTGATACCAGACGAGTTCTGCGGGACACCAGACCACCCCAGTTGTCCACAAAAAGTGGTCACTTCAAAATTTGATGTGGCATTTCAAAATAAAAAAATCACCTGAAATATGCACTGTGATCAACACTGATTTAAAAGAAAAATCTTTAAAAAATATCCTCTAACTATCGTGATACCAAACCAGGACTGGGGATACTAGACCACACCGGCTGTCCACCAAAAGTGGTCACATCAAAATGTGATGTGGCACTTCAAAATAAAAGTAGCCTGAAATTCGCTTATTTCACGGTCATCACCACTGAGTTAAAAAAAAACATAGCTCGAGCTTTCGTGATACCAGACCAGTTTTGTGGGACACGAGACTACCCCAGCTGTCCATAAAAAGTGGTCCCATTGAAATCTAATTTGTAATTTCAAACTAAAAGTTGCCTGAAATCTGCACATTTCACTGTCATCATGCCTGACTTTAAAATTTCATTAAAAAATATCCTCTAGCTATGGTAATACCAAACCAGGTTTGGAGGACACTAGACAACACAGCTTTCCACCAAAAGTAGTCCCATCAAAATGTAAGGAGGCATTTTAAAATAAAAGAGCTGGAGCTGTCGTAATACCAGACTAGTTTTGTTGGACACTCGACGACCCCAGCTGTTCATCAAAAGTGGTCCCATCAAAATCTGGTGTAATTTCACAATAAAAAAAAAAACACCTGAAATATGCACATTTCATTGTCATCAACACTGATTTTAAAATAATCATTTCAAAATACCCTCGAGCTATCGTGATATCAGACCCATTTTGGGGGACACTATGCTGATGATACGCAATTATACATGCCGTTGGATATAACGAATCCGTGTGATTGCTATAAATTAGAGGCATGCCTTGCCGAAATTAAACTATGAATGTCTTTCAATTTTTTGCGTCTTAACTCAGATAAAACCGAGATGCTGATCATTGGACCAGCGCGTCATCGGTACCTTTTTCAAAGACACCACTATGAGTATCGATAAATTGCCCAAAAGGATTCAACAAGATCAATGTCTAAAGTCATTTTTGGCCAATTTTCAATCAGATTCGTTAAAAGGGCACCGTGCAGTACGTCAAAATGTAAAAAATTATAATTTTTGTCACCACTGGGTGGTGCAAGGTGGTCGCTGCTCAGGCCCTAATAATAATAATAATAATAATAATAATAAAAGTAATAATATTTTCTACAAAAACAATAGGGACCTCGCAGCCGTCGCAGCTCGGGCCCTAATAACAATTTCTACAAAAACAATAGGGACCTCGCCGCGGTCGCTGCTCGGGCCCCAATAATAATTTCTACACAAAGTCCATTGTGGTGACCCGCCCCCTTTTAAGTAAATTCAAAATGGCCGACTTCCTGTAAAACCTAGCTCATTGCTCCAAGAGACTATTTTGTAGGTCTTGGTCTTATACATACAGTGAACCCTCGCTACTTCGCGGTTCACCTTTCGCGGGTTCAGTGCTTCGCGGGTCTAAAAAATATTCGGGGGCATTGTAGTTTCGCCGAGCGACACAACGGGGCGCTGGAGCGGTTAGACGGCCGGCGTGCGCCGAAGAAGAGCGTGGGCGAAGAGGAGAGTGGACGAAGAAGAGCACGTTCCCCCGGACACGATCGGTGGCGACGTTTCGCGCGGTTCGGACCGTACCAGAGCTCCGGCCAGCGTGCGTGGCAGTTAAGCCGTAGAGGAGCACCTTCCCCGGGCACGGGCGGTTCCAAGCGGCCCCTAAGTTTAACCGAATGGAAGCTCCGGAGGAGGAGGGCATGCTCGCGTCACAGTAAGCCGAAGAGGAGCACCTTCCCCGGGCACGGGCGGTGCCAAGCGGCCCCTAAGTTTAACCGAATGGAAGCTCCGGGGGAGGAGGGCGGGCGTGTGTCACAGTTAAGCCAAATTGGAGCACCTCTTCTGCCCGGGCACGAGCGGAGCGCGAGGCTGTCAGTTATGAATGAATAAATGAATAAATAAATAAAGAATGCCACCTTTCATTTCACAGGGCACACCGGACGGCGTACCAGCAGGTAAAAGTCGGAGTAATTAAATAAATACAAAAAGAATGGCTGGGGAATAAAAAAATAATACGTTTTAATAATAATTTGGTTTTTTTGTTATAACATGAATTTCACTCTCTCTCTCCCCGTATATATATATATATATATATATATATATATATATATATATATATATATATATATATATATATATATATATATATATATATATTATATATATTGTATATTTTTTTTAAGCATTTTTGAAGGTGCGCCGCTACTTCGCGGATTTTCAGTTTTCGCGGGTGGTCTCGGTCCCCATTAACCGCGATAACCGAGGGTTCACTGTACTCCATAAAATTTACAAAAAGCGAGGTGAAACACTCAACCAGAGCTGCTTTTTTTAACATTTCTCGAGGGCCATGGCGAGCCATTTCAAAAAAGCTGCACAACTAACGTATAAAATATTGATAAATTTGCTCGGCCTGATGTGTGTGTAAAGTTTTACGAGTTGTCGTTCATATTTAGAACCTCATAATCAGCTTTGTTTTATTGCCGAACAGTGCAATGCCACTCCCACAACTTTTCACGAAAAAGGACGAATTTCGTATTGTGACATCCTCATGGCCGAAACAGTCATCCGAGCATATATGAGGGCGACCTTGTTGAGTTGCACGGAGAAAAACATCCAAGAAAATAACTTGTATTAGCTTTTACCAGTTGGTGGCGCTACTACTACGATGTAAAATAAGTTGGTAGATGTCTTCAGGGCTGAAGTATCCTCAAATGTGTACAACTTCGAGAAGATAGGATCATCTGAGTCATGTTGCCGGAGCTTTTGTTGCCACAGAGTACAATCGGACTTTTCAGCACCTTAATAGCCACGCCTTTTGCCAAAACGTCACAAAATTCGGCAGAGAGTAAGATCATTGTCTTGAGTCTTTTCTGACTAATTTTCAGTCGGATTCGTCAAAAGGGCACCGTGCAGTACGTGAAAATTAAAATAAAAACAAATTTTTGATTCCACTTGGCGGCACTGTGTGTATAACAAAATAATAACATTACGATGTCTTCAGGTCGGGACGTTTTATTTACAGGTGAAGGTTTGGATTTTTAGGAGCATGTGCAGGGGAGTTATTAAGCATTCATTTATTTGTATTAGGTTCATTTTGTCTTCTTATTATTGATATTTGACTGATTCATTAAAAGCAGACAATTATGTTTTAGGTAAATTTTTTACCTGACATCTTTCGGCGAATCTTTCGCCTTCTTCAGAGTGTCGCATGATGGTGTCTTGAGCTGATGTTCCATGAGGGTGTGACTTACCTGTCAAAAAAATGAAAAAAATCAGAGCAGTAAAAGAACAAGCACAACATGAACATTACAAATCAGCAATCACTGACCACTGCAAAAGGGAAAACTACATCATGGACCGGGAGAAGGGCAGGGTCATCCGCACAGAAGAGAACAAACAACAGCGCTGGATCAGAGAGGCCATTGAGATCTGCAAGCGAGGCATAAAAACCATGAACAGAGACAAGGGAGCCTTCATCCTCTCTACCACCTGGACCAGCATCTTGGCGGAGTGAACGGACAGCGGGGGCGTTACTTGCCTTCATTCTTGTGACAGGTAAGTCACGCCCTCATGGAACATCAGCTGATAAAGACGGGTCACAAGACAGCATCATGTGACACTCTGAAGAAGGCGAAAGACTTTCGTATTGTGACATGCTCAAGGCCTAAACACTCATCCGAGCAAATATAAGGTAGATTTTGTTCACCTGCCCGGAGAAAAACATCAACGAAAATAATTTGTATTTGTTTTAACCAGTTGGTGGCGCTACCACTGCGATCAAAAATAAGTTGGCAGCCGTCTTCAGGGCCTGAATATCCTCAAATGTGAAAAATTTCGAGAAGATGGATCATCTGAATCATTTTGCAGGAACTTTTGTTGCCACGGAGAATAATCAGACTCTGCGGCACCGTAATAGCCACGCCCTTCGAAGGAAAGTCACAAAAATAGGGATAGAGTAAGATCAATGTCTTGAGTCTTTTCTAGCCAATTTTCAATCAGATTCGTTAAAAGGGCACCGTGCAGTAAGTCAAAATGTAAAAAATGATATTGATTGGCGCAAGGTGTATAACTGAATATAAACATATAGATGTCTTCAGGTACAGACTTTTTATGTACATGTGAAGTTTTGGATTTTTAGCAGCATGTGCAGGAGAGTTATTAAGCATTTTGTCCATTGCGGCGAAGGAAATCTTAAGTGAAAACTTTGAAGCCCCGCCCCCATCATATAGTATTTCGGAAACAAAAAATTTTAGCCCCAGTGTTTGTCCCAGGTCTTCAGATGCTACAGACAGAATTTTAAGGCAATCAGATGAAGCCTTTAGGATCAGGGTGCAAAAGAATGACCCCTGTAAACATGCAAAAAAGGGCAAAAGTCGGACTTTCAAAAATTCATAACTCACTTCCTGTTCATATTAGACGTTAAAATAACAAATTTTTCGCCATGCCCGATGAGACTGCCAAGTTTGGTGAGTTTTTGTGCATGTTTCGGGGGTCAAAAATGCGATCGAACAATCGGAAAAATAATAATAATAATAATTTCTACAAAAACAATAGGGACTTCGCAGCGGTCGCTGCTCAGGCCCTAATAATAATAATAATAAAAGTAATAATATTTTCTACAAAAACAATAGGGACCTCGCCGCGGTCGCTGCTCGGGCCCCAATAATAATTTCTACACAAAGTCCATTGTGGTGACCCGCCCCCTTTTAAGTAAATTCAAAATGGCCGACTTCCTGTAAAACCTAGCTCATTGCTCCAAGAGACTTTTTTGTAGGTCTTGGTCTTATACATACAGTGAACCCTCGCTACTTCGCGGTTCACCTTTTGCGGGTTCAGTGCTTCGCGGGTCTAAAAAATATTCGGGGGCATTGTAGTTTCGCCGAGCGGCACGACGGGGCGCTGGAGCGGTTAGACGGCCGGCGTGCGCCGAAGAAGAGCGTGGGCGAAGAGGAGAGTGGACGAAGAAGAGCACGTTCCCCCGGACACGATCGGTGGCGACGTTTCGCGCGGTTCGGACCGTACCAGAGCTCCGGCCGGCGTGCGTGGCAGTTAAGCCGTAGAGGAGCACCTTCCCCGGGCACGGGCGGTGCCAAGCGGCCCCTAAGTTTAACCGAATGGAAGCTCCGGAGGAGGAGGGCATGCTCGCGTCACAGTAAGCCGAAGAGGAGCACCTTCCCCGGGCACGGGCGGTTCCAAGCGGCCCCTAAGTTTAACCGAATGGAAGCTCCGCAGGAGGAGGGCATGCTCGCGTCACAGTAAGCCGAAGAGGAGCACCTTCCCCGGGCACGGGCGGTGCCAAGCGGCCCCTAAGTTTAACCGAATGGAAGCTCCGGGGGAGGAGGGCGGGCGTGTGTCACAGTTAAGCCAAATTGGAGCACCTCTTCTGCCCGGGCACGAGCGGAGCGCGAGGCTGTCAGTTATGAATGAATAAATGAATAAATAAATAAAGAATGCCACCTTTCATTTCACAGGGCACACCGGACGGCGTACCAGCAGGTAAAAGTCGGAGTAATTAAATAAATACAAAAAGAATGGCTGGGGAATAAAAAAATAATACGTTTTAATAATAATTTGGTTTTTTTGTTATAACATGAATTTCACTCTCTCTCTCCCCGTATATATATATATATATATATATATATATATATATATATATATTTATTATATATATTGTATATTTTTTTAAGCATTTTTGAAGGTGCGCCGCTACTTCGCGGATTTTCAGTTTTCGCGGGTGGTCTCGGTCCCCGTTAACCGCGATAACCGAGGGTTCACTGTACTCCATAAAATTTACAAAAAGCGAGGTGAAACACTCAACCAGAGCTGCTTTTTTTAACATTTCTCGAGGGCCATGGCGAGCCATTTCAAAAAAGCTGCACAACTAACGTATAAAATATTGATAAATTTGCTCGGCCTGATGTGTGTGTAAAGTTTTACGAGTTGTCGTTCATATTTAGAACCTCATAATCAGCTTTGTTTTATTGACGAACAGTGCAATGCCACTCCCACAACTTTTCATGAAAAAGGACGAATTTCGTATTGTGACATCCTCATGGCCGAAACAGTCATCCGAGCATATATGAGGGCGACCTTGTTGAGTTGCACGGAGAAAAACATCCAAGAAAATAACTTGTATTAGCTTTTACCAGTTGGTGGCGCTACTACTACGATGTAAAATAAGTTGGTAGATGTCTTCAGGGCTGAAGTATCCTCAAATGTGTACAACTTCGAGAAGATAGGATCATCTGAGTCATG
The DNA here is from genome assembly GCF_059441095.1 of Idiotropiscis lumnitzeri. NCBI lineage: Eukaryota > Metazoa > Chordata > Actinopteri > Syngnathiformes > Syngnathidae > Idiotropiscis > Idiotropiscis lumnitzeri. The sequence goes on from NW_028283621.1 coordinate 236,948, forward strand.
TTGCCGGAGCTTTTGTTGCCACAGAGTACAATCGGACTTTTCAGCACCTTAATAGCCACGCCTTTTGCCAAAACGTCACAAAATTCGGCAGAGAGTAAGATCATTGTCTTGAGTCTTTTCTGACTCATTTTCAGTCGGATTCGTCAAAAGGGCACCGTGCAGTACGTGAAAATTAAAATAAAAACAAATTTTTGATTCCACTTGGCGGCACTGTGTGTATAACAAAATAATAACATTAAGATGTCTTCAGGTCGGGACGTTTTATTTACAGGTGAAGGTTTGGATTTTTAGGAGCATGTGCAGGGGAGTTATTAAGCATTCATTTATTTGTATTAGGTTCATTTTGTCTTCTTATTATTGATATTTGACTGATTCATTAAAAGCAGACAATTATGTTTTAGGTTAATTTTTTACCTGACATGTTTCGGCGAGTCTTTCGCCTTCTTCAGAGTGTCGCATGATGGTGTCTTGAGCTGATGTTCCATGAGGGTGTGACTTACCTGTCAAAAAAATGAAAAAAATCAGAGCAGTAAAAGAACAAGCACAACATGAACATTACAAATCAGCAATCACTGACCACTGCAAAAGGGAAAACCACATCATGGACCTGGAGAAGGGCAGGGTCATCCGCACAGAAGAGAACAAACAACAGCGCTGGATCAGAGAGGCCATTGAGATCTGCAAGCGAGGCATAAAAACCATGAACAGAGACAAGGGAGCCTTCATCCTCTCTACCACCGACCAGCATCTTGGCGGAGTGAACGGACAGCGGGGGGCGTGACTTGCCTTCATTCTTGTGACAGGTAAGTCACGCCCTCATGGAACATCAGCTGATAAAGACGGGTCACAAGACAGCATCATGTGACACTCTGAAGAAGGCGAAAGACTTTCGTATTGTGACATGCTCAAGGCCTAAACACTCATCCGAGCAAATATAAGGTAGATTTTGTTCACTTGCCCGGAGAAAAACATCAACAAAAATAATTTGTATTTGTTTTAACCAGTTGGTGGCACTACCACTGCGATCAAAAATAAGTTGGCAGCCGTCTTCAGGGCCTGAATATCCTCAAATGTGAAAGATTTCCAGAAGATGGATCATCTGAATCATTTTGCAGGAACTTTTGTTGCCACGGAGAATAATCAGAATCTGCGGCACCGTAATAGCCACGCCCTTTGAAGGAAAGTCATAAAAATAGGGATAGAGTAAGATCAATGTCTTGAGTCTTTTCTAGCCAATTTTCAATCGGATTCGTTAAAAGGGCACCGTGCAGTACGTCAAAATGTAAAAATTGATATTGATTGGCGCAAGGTGTATAACTGAATATAAACATATAGATGTCTTCAGGTACCGACTCTTTATGTACATGTGAAGTTTTGGATTTTTAGCAGCATGTGCAGGAGAGTTATTAAGCATTTTGTCCATTGCGGCGAAGGAAATCTTAAGTGAAAACTTTGAAGCCCCGCCCCCGTCATATAGTATTTCGGAAACAAAAAATTTTAGCCCCAGTGTTTGTCCCAGGTCTTAAGATGCTCCAGACAGAACTTTAAGGCAATCAGATGAAGCCTTTAGGATCAGGGTGCAAAAGAATGACCCCTGTAAACATGCAAAAAAGGGCAAAAGTCGGACTTTCAAAAATTCATAACTCACTTCCTGTTCATATTAGACGTTAAAAAATATAAAATTTTTCGCCATGCCCGATGAGACTGCCAAGTTTGGTGAGTTTTTGTGCATGTTTCGGGGGTCAAAAATGCGATCGAACAATCGGAAAAATAATAATAATACTAATTTCTACAAAAACAATAGGGACTTCGCAGCGGTCGCTGCTCAGGCCCTAATAATAATAATAATAATAATAATAATAAAAGTAATAATATTTTCTACAAAAACAATAGGGACCTCGCCGCGGTCGCTGCTCGGGCCCCAATAATAATTTCTACACAAAGTCCATTGTGGTGACCCGCCCCCTTTTAAGTAAATTCAAAATGGCCGACTTCCTGTAAAACCTAGCTCATTGCTCCAAGAGACTTTTTTGTAGGTCTTGGTCTTATACATACAGTGAACCCTCGCTACTTCGCGGTTCACCTTTCGCGGGTTCAGTGCTTCGCGGGTCTAAAAAATATTCGGGGGCATTGTAGTTTCGCCAAGCGGCACGACGGGGCGCTGGAGCGGTTAGACGGCCGGCGTGCGCCGAAGAAGAGCGTGGGCGAAGAGGAGAGTGGACGAAGAAGAGCACGTTCCCCCGGACACGATCGGTGGCGACGTTTCGCGCGGTTCGGACCGTACCAGAGCTCCGGCCGGCGTGTGTGGCAGTTAAGCCGTAGAGGAGCACCTTCCCCGGGCACGGGCGGTGCCAAGCGGCCCCTAAGTTTAACCGAATGGAAGCTCCGGAGGAGGAGGGCATGTTCGCGTCACAGTAAGCCGAAGAGGAGCACCTTCCTCGGGCACGGGCGGTTCCAAGCGGCCCCTAAGTTTAACCGAATGGAAGCTCCGGAGGAGGAGGGCATGCTCGCGTCACAGTAAGCCGAAGAGGAGCACCTTCCCCGGGCACGGGCGGTTCCAAGCGGCCCCTAAGTTTAACCGAATGGAAGCTCCGGAGGAGGAGGGCATGCTCGCGTCACAGTAAGCCGAAGAGGAGCACCTTCCCCGGGCACGGCGGTGCCAAGCGGCCCCTAAGTTTAACCGAATGGAAGCTCCGGGGGAGGAGGGCGGGCGTGTGTCACAGTTAAGCCGAATTGGAGCACCTCTTCTGCCCGGGCACGAGCGGAGCGCGAGGCTGTCAGTTATGAATGAATAAATGAATAAATAAATAAAGAATGCTACCTTTCATTTCACAGGGCACACCGGACGGCGTACCAGCAGGTAAAAGTCGGAGTAATTAAATAAATACAAAAAGAATGGCTGGGGAATAAAAAAATAATACGTTTTAATAATAATTTGTTTTTTTTGTTATAACATGAATTTCACTCTCTCTCTCCCCGTATATATATATATATATATATATATATATATATATATATATATATATATATATATATATATATATATATATATATATATATATATATATTTATTATATATATATATATTTATTATATATATTGTATATTTTTTTTAAGCATTTTTGAAGGTGCGCCGCTACTTCGCGGATTTTCAGTTTTCGCGGGTGGTCTCGGTCCCCATTAACCGCGATAACCGAGGGTTCACTGTACTCCATAAAATTTACAAAAAGCGAGGTGAAACACTCAACCAGAGCTGCTTTTTTTTAACATTTCTCGAGGGCCATGGCGAGCCATTTCAAAAAAGCTGCACAACTAACGTATAAAATATTGATAAATTTGCTCGGCCTGATGTGTGTGTAAAGTTTTACGAGTTGTCGTTCATATTTAGAACCTCATAATCAGCTTTGTTTTATTGCCGAACAGTGCAATGCCACTCCCACAACTTTTCACGAAAAAGGACGAATTTCGTATTGTGACATCCTCATGGCCGAAACAGTCATCCGAGCATATATGAGGGCGACCTTGTTGAGTTGCACGGAGAAAAACATCCAAGAAAATAACTTGTATTAGCTTTTACCAGTTGGTGGCGCTACTACTACGATGTAAAATAAGTTGGTAGATGTCTTCAGGGCTGAAGTATCCTCAAATGTGTACAACTTCGAGAAGATAGGATCATCTGAGTCATGTTGCCGGAGCTTTTGTTGCCACAGAGTACAATCGGACTTTTCAGCACCTTAATAGCCACGCCTTTTGCCAAAACGTCACAAAATTCGGCAGAGAGTAAGATCATTGTCTTGAGTCTTTTCTGACTAATTTTCAGTCGGATTCGTCAAAAGGGCACCGTGCAGTACGTGAAAATTAAAATAAAAACACATTTTTGATTCCACTTGGCGGCACTGTGTGTATAACAAAATAATAACATTAAGATGTCTTCAGGTCGGGACGTTTTATTTACAGGTGAAGGTTTGGATTTTTAGGAGCATGTGCAGGGGAGTTATTAAGCATTCATTTATTTGTATTAGGTTCATTTTGTCTTCTTATTATTGATATTTGACTGATTCATTAAAAGCAGACAATTATGTTTTAGGTTAATTTTTTACCTGACATGTTTCGGCGAGTCTTTCGCCTTCTTCAGAGTGTCGCATGATGGTGTCTTGAGCTGATGTTCCATGAGGGTGTGACTTACCTGTCAAAAAAATGAAAAAATCAGAGCAGTAAAAGAACAAGCACAACATGAACATTACAAATCAGCAATCACTGACCACTGCAAAAGGGAAAACCACATCATGGACCGGGAGAAGGGCAGGGTCATCCGCACAGAAGAGAACAAACAACAGCGCTGGATCAGAGAGGCCATTGAGATCTGCAAGCGAGGCATAAAAACCATGAACAGAGACAAGGGAGCCTTCATCCTCTCTACCACCTGGACCAGCATCTTGGCGGAGTGAACGGACAGCGGGGGGCGTGACTTGCCTTCATTCTTGTGACAGGTAAGTCACGCCCTCATGGAACATCAGCTGATAAAGACGGGTCACAAGACAGCATCATGTGACACTCTGAAGAAGGCGAAAGACTTTCGTATTGTGACATGCTCAAGGCCTAAACACTCATCCGAGCAAATATAAGGTAGATTTTGTTCACCTGCCCGGAGAAAAACATCAACGAAAATAATTTGTATTTGTTTTAACCAGTTGGTGGCACTACCACTGCGATCAAAAATAAGTTGGCAGCCGTCTTCAGGGCCTGAATATCCTCAAATGTGAAAGATTTCCAGAAGATGGATCATCTGAATCATTTTGCAGGAACTTTTGTTGCCACGGAGAATAATCAGACTCTGCGGCACCGTAATAGCCACGCCCTTTGAAGGAAAGTCGTAAAAATAGGGATAGAGTAAGATCAATGTCTTGAGTCTTTTCTAGCCAATTTTCAATCGGATTCGTTAAAAGGGCACCGTGCAGTACGTCAAAATGTAAAAATTGATATTGATTGGCGCAAGGTGTATAACTGAATATAAACATATAGATGTCTTCAGATACCGACTCTTTATGTACATGTGAAGTTTTGGATTTTTAGCAGCATGTGCAGGAGAGTTATTAAGCATTTTGTCCATTGCGGCGAAGGAAATCTTAAGTGAAAACTTTGAAGCCCCGCCCCCGTCATATAGTATTTCGGAAACAAAAAATTTTAGCCCCAGTGTTTGTCCCAGGTCTTAAGATGCTCCAGACAGAACTTTAAGGCAATCAGATGAAGCCTTTAGGATCAGGGTGCAAAAGAATGACCCCTGTAAAAATGCAAAAAAGGGCAAAAGTCGGACTTTCAAAAATTCATAACTCACTTCCTGTTCATATTAGACGTTACAAAATATAAAATTTTTCGCCATGCCCGATGAGACTGCCAAGTTTGGTGAGTTTTTGTGCATGTTTCGGGGGTCAAAAATGCGATCGAACAATCGGAAAAATAATAATAATACTAATTTCTACAAAAACAATAGGGACTTCGCAGCGGTCGCTGCTCAGGCCCTAATAATAATAATAATAATAATAATAATAAAAGTAATAATATTTTCGACAAAAACAATAGGGACCTCGCCGCGGTCGCTGCTCGGGCCCCAATAATAATTTCTACACAAAGTCCATTGTGGTGACCCGCCCCCTTTTAAGTAAATTCAAAATGGCCGACTTCCTGTAAAACCTAGCTCATTGCTCCAAGAGACTTTTTTGTAGGTCTTGGTCTTATACATACAGTGAACCCTCGCTACTTCGCGGTTCACCTTTCGCGGGTTCAGTGCTTCGCGGGTCTAAAAAATATTCGGGGGCATTGTAGTTTCGCCAAGCGGCACGACGGGGCGCTGGAGCGGTTAGACGGCCGGCGTGCGCCGAAGAAGAGCGTGGGCGAAGAGGAGAGTGGACGAAGAAGAGCACGTTCCCCCGGACACGATCGGTGGCGACGTTTCGCGCGGTTCGGACCGTACCAGAGCTCCGGCCGGCGTGCGTGGCAGTTAAGCCGTAGAGGAGCACCTTCCCCGGGCACGGGCGGTGCCAAGCGGCCCCTAAGTTTAACCGAATGGAAGCTCCGGAGGAGGAGGGCATGTTCGCGTCACAGTAAGCCGAAGAGGAGCACCTTCCCCGGGCACGGGCGGTTCCAAGCGGCCCCTAAGTTTAACCGAATGGAAGCTCCGGAGGAGGAGGGCATGCTCGCGTCACAGTAAGCCGAAGAGAAGCACCTTCCCCGGGCACGGGCGGTTCCAAGCGGCCCCTAAGTTTAACCGAATGGAAGCTCCGGAGGAGGAGGGCATGCTCGCGTCACAGTAAGCCGAAGAGGAGCACCTTCCCCGGGCACGGCGGTGCCAAGCGGCCCCTAAGTTTAACCGAATGGAAGCTCCGGGGGAGGAGGGCGGGCGTGTGTCACAGTTAAGCCGAATTGGAGCACCTCTTCTGCCCGGGCACGAGCGGAGCGCGAGGCTGTCAGTTATGAATGAATAAATGAATAAATAAATAAAGAATGCCACCTTTCATTTCACAGGGCACACCGGACGGCGTACCAGCAGGTAAAAGTCGGAGTAATTAAATAAATACAAAAAGAATGGCTGGGGAATAAAAAAATAATACGTTTTAATAATAATTTGGTTTTTTTGTTATAACATGAATTTCACTCTCTCTCTCCCCGTATATATATATATATATATCTATATATATATATATATATATATATATATATATATATTTATATATTTATTATATATATTGTATATTTTTTTTAAGCATTTTTGAAGGTGCGCCGCTACTTCGCGGATTTTCAGTTTTTGCGGGTGGTCTCGGTCCCCATTAACCGCAATAACCGAGGGTTCACTGTACTCCATAAAATTTACAAAAAGCGAGGTGAAACACTCAACCAGGGCTGCTTTTTTGAACATTTCTCGAGGGCCATGGCGAGCCATTTCAAAAAAGCTGCACAACTAACGTATAAAATATTGATAAATTTGCTCGGCCTGATGTGTGTGTAAAGTTTCACGAGTTGTCGTTCATATTTAGAACCTCATAATTAGCGTTGTTTTATTGCCGAACAGTGCAATGCCACTCCCACAACTTTTCATGAAAAAGGACAAATTTCGTATTATGACATCCTCATGGCCGAAACAGTCATCCGAGCATATATGAGGGCGACCTTGTTGAGTTGCACGGAGAAAAACATCCAAGAAAATAACTTGTATTAGCTTTTACCAGTTGGTGGCGCTACTACTACGATGAAAAATAAGTTGGTAGATGTCTTCAGGGCTGAAGTATCCTCAAATGTGTACAACTTCGAGAAGATAGGATCATCTGAGTCATGTTGCTGGAGCTTTTGTTGCCACAGAGTACAATCGGACTTTTCAGCACCGTAATAGCCACGCCTTTTGCCAAAACGTCACAAAATTCGGCAGAGTAAGATCATTGTCTTGAATCTTTTCTGACTCATTTTCAGTCGGATTCGTCAAAAGGGCACCGTGCAGTACGTGAAAATTAAAATAAAAACAAATTTTTGATTCCACTTGGCGGCACTGTGTGTATAACAAAATAATAACATTAAGATGTCTTCAGGTCGGGACGTTTTATTTACAGGTGAAGGTTTGGATTTTTAGGAGCATGTGCAGGGGAGTTATTAAGCATTCATTTATTTGTATTAGGTTCATTTTGTCTTCTTATTATTGATATTTGACTGATTCATTAAAAGCAGACAATTATGTTTTAGGTTAATTTTTTACCTGACATGTTTCGGCGAGTCTTTCGCCTTCTTCAGAGTGTCGCATGATGGTGTCTTGAGCTGATGTTCCATGAGGGTGTGACTTACCTGTCAAAAAAATGAAAAAAATCAGAGCAGTAAAAGAACAAGCACAACATGAACATTACAAATCAGCAATCACTGACCACTGCAAAAGGGAAAACCACATCATGGACCGGGAGAAGGGCAGGGTCATCCGCACAGAAGAGAACAAACAACAGCGCTGGATCAGAGAGGCCATTGAGATCTGCAAGCGAGGCATAAAAACCATGAACAGAGACAAGGGAGCCTTCATCCTCTCTACCATCTGGACCAGCATCTTGGCGGAGTGAACGGACAGCGGGGGGCGTGACTTGCCTTCATTCTTGTGACAGGTAAGTCACGCCCTCATGGAACATCAGCTGATAAAGACGGGTCACAAGACACCATCATGTGACACTCTGAAGAAGGCGAAAGACTTTCGTATTGTGACATGCTCAAGGCCTAAACACTCATCCGAGCAAATATAAGGTAGATTTTGTTAACATGCCCGGAGAAAAACATCAACGAAAATAATTTGTATTTGTTTTAACCAGTTGGTGGCGCTACCACTGCGATCAAAAATAAGTTGGCAGCCGTCTTCAGGGCCTGAATATCCTCAAATGTGAAAAATTTCGAGAAGATGGATCATCTGAATCATTTTGCAGGAACTTTTGTTGCCACGGAGAATAATCAGACTCTGCGGCACCGTAATAGCCACGCCCTTCGAAGGAAAGTCACAAAAATAGGGATAGAGTAAGATCAATGTCTTGAGTCTTTTCTAGCCAATTTTCAATCAGATTCGTTAAAAGGGCACCGTGCAGTACGTCAAAATGTAAAAAATGATATTGATTGGCGCAAGGTGTATAACTGAATATAAACATATAGATGTCTTCAGGTACAGACTCTTTATGTACATGTGAAGTTTTGGATTTGTAGCAGCATGTGCAGGAGAGTTATTAAGCATTTTGTCCATTGCGGCGAAGGAAATCTTAAGTGAAAACTTTGATGCCCCGCCCCCGTCATATAGTATTTCGGAAACAAAAAATTTTAGCCCCAGTGTTTGTCCCAGGTCTTCAGATGCTACAGACAGAATTTTAAGGCAATCAGATGAAGCCTTTAGGATCAGGGTGCAAAAGAATGACCCCTGTAAACATGCAAAAAAGGGCAAAAGTCGGACTTTCAAAAATTCATAACTCACTTCCTGTTCATATTAGACGTTAAAATATCAAATTTTTCGCCATGCCCGATGAGACTGCCAAGTTTGGTGAGTTTTTGTGCATGTTTCGGGGGTCAAAAATGCGATCGAACAATCGGAAAAACAATAATAATAATAATTTCTACAAAAACAATAGGGACTTCGCAGCGGTCGCTGCTCAGGCCCTAATAATAATAATAATAATAATAATAATAAAAGTAATAATATTTTCTACAAAAACAATAGGGACCTCGCCGCGGTCGCTGCTCGGGCCCCAATAATAATTTCTACACAAAGTCCATTGTGGTGACCCGCCCCCTTTTAAGTAAATTCAAAATGGCCGACTTCCTGTAAAACCTAGCTCATTGCTCCAAGAGACTTTTTTGTAGGTCTTGGTCTTATACATACAGTGAACCCTCGCTACTTCGCGGTTCACCTTTCGCGGGTTCAGTGCTTCGCGGGTCTAAAAAATATTCGGGGGCATTGTAGTTTCGCCGAGCGGCACGACGGGGCGCTGGAGCGGTTAGACGGCCGGCGTGCGCCGAAGAAGAGCGTGGGCGAAGAGGAGAGTGGACGAAGAAGAGCACGTTCCCCCGGACACGATCGGTGGCGACGTTTCGCGCGGTTCGGACCGTACCAGAGCTCCGGCCAGCGTGCGTGGCAGTTAAGCCGTAGAGGAGCACCTTCCCCGGGCACGGGCGGTGCCAAGCGGCCCCTAAGTTTAACCGAATGGAAGCTCCGGAGGAGGAGGGCATGCTCGCGTCACAGTAAGCCGAAGAGGAGCACCTTCCCCGGGCACGGGCGGTTCCAAGCGGCCCCTAAGTTTAACCGAATGGAAGCTCCGGAGGAGGAGGGCATGCTCGCGTCACAGTAAGCCGAAGAGGAGCACCTTCCCCGGGCACGGGCGGTGCCAAGCGGCCCCTAAGTTTAACCGAATGGAAGCTCCGGGGGAGGAGGACGGGCGTGTGTCACAGTTAAGCCAAATTGGAGCACCTCTTCTGCCCGGGCACGAGCGGAGCGCGAGGCTGTCAGTTATGAATGAATAAATGAATAAATAAATAAAGAATGCCACCTTTCATTTCACAGGGCACACCGGACGGCGTACCAGCAGGTAAAAGTCGGAGTAATTAAATAAATACAAAAAGAATGGCTGGGGAATAAAAAAATAATACGTTTTAATAATAATTTGGTTTTAGAATGGCTGGGGAATAAAAAAATAATACGTTTTAATAATAATTTGGTTTTTTTGTTATAACATGAATTTCACTCTCTCTCTCCCCGTATATATATATATATATATCTATATATATATCTATATATATATATATATATATATATATATATATATATATATATATATTTCTATATTTATTATATATATTGTATATTTTTTTTAAGCATTTTTGAAGGTGCGCCGCTACTTCGCGGATTTTCAGTTTTCGCGGGTGGTCTCGGTCCCCATTAACCGCGATAACCGAGGGTTCACTGTACTCCATAAAATTTACAAAAAGCGAGGTGAAACACTCAACCAGAGCTGCTTTTTTTTAACATTTCTCGAGGGCCATGGCGAGCCATTTCAAAAAAGCTGCACAACTAACGTATAAAATATTGATAAATTTGCTCGGCCTGATGTGTGTGTAAAGTTTTACGAGTTGTCGTTCATATTTAGAACCTCATAATCAGCTTTGTTTTATTGCCGAACAGTGCAATGCCACTCCCACAACTTTTCACGAAAAATCACGAATTTCGTATTGTGACATCCTCATGGCCGAAACAGTCATCCGAGCATATATGAGGGCGACCTTGTTGAGTTGCACGGAGAAAAACATCCAAGAAAATAACTTGTATTAGCTTTTACCAGTTGGTGGCGCTACTACTACGATGAAAAATAAGTTGGTAGATGTCTTCAGGGCTTAAGTATCCTCAAATGTGTGCAACTTCGAGAAGATAGGATCACCTGAGTCATGTTGCTGGAGCTTTTGTTGCCACAGAGTACAATCGGACTTTTCCGCACCGTAATAGCCACGCCTTTTGCCAAAACGTCACAAAATTCGGCAGAGAGTAAGATCATTGTCTTGAGTCTTTTCTGACTAATTTTCAGTCGGATTCGTCGAAAGGGCACCGTGCAGTACGTGAAAATTAAAATAAAAACAAATTTTTGATTCCACTTGGCGGCACTGTGTGTATAACAAAATAATAACATTAAGATGTCTTCAGGTCGGGACGTTTTATTTAAAGGTGAAGGTTTGGATTTTTAGGAGCATGTGCAGGGGAGTTATTAAGCATTCATTTATTTGTATTAGGTTCATTTTGTCTTCTTATTATTGATATTTGACTGATTCATTAAAAGCAGACAATTATGTTTTAGGTTAATTTTTTACCTGACATGTTTCGGCGAGTCTTTCGCCTTCTTCAGAGTGTCGCATGATGGTGTCTTGAGACCCGTCTTTATCAGCTGATGTTCCATGAGGGTGTGACTTACCTGTCAAAAAAATGAAAAATCAGAGCAGTAAAAGAACAAGCACAACATGAACATTACAAATCAGCAATCACTGACCACTGCAAAAGGGAAAACCACATCATGGACCGGGAGAAGGGCAGGGTCATCCGCACCGAAGAGAACAAACAACAGCGCTGGATCAGAGAGGCCATTGAGATCTGCAAGCGAGGCATAAAAACCATGAACAGAGACAAGGGAGCCTTCATCCTCTCTACCACCTGGAGCAGCATTTTGGCGGAGTGAACGGACAGCGGGGGGCGTGACTTGCCTTCATTCTTGTGACAGGCAAGTCACGCCCTCATGGAACATCAGCTGATAAAGACGGGCCACAAGACACCATCATGTGACACTCTGAAGAAGGCGAAAGACTTTCGTATTGTGACATCCTCAAGGCCTAAACACTCATCCGAGCAAATGTAAGGTAGATTTTGTTAACCTGCCCGGAGAAAAAAATCAATGAAAATGATTTGTATTTGTTTTAACCAGTTGGTGGCGCTACCACTGCGATCAAAAATAAGTTGGCAGCCGTCTTCAGGGCCTGAATATCCTCAAATGTGAAAAATTTCGAGAAGATGGATCATCTGAATCATTTTGCAGGAACTTTTGTTGCCACGGAGAATAATCAGACTCTGCGGCACCGTAATAGCCACGCCCTTCGAAGGAAAGTCACAAAAATAGGGATAGAGTAAGATCAATGTCTTGAGTCTTTTCTAGCCAATTTTCAATCAGATTCGTTAAAAGGGCACCGTGCAGTACGTCAAAATGTAAAAAATGATATTGATTGGCGCAAGGTGTATAACTGAATATAAACATATAGATGTCTTCAGGTACAGACTCTTTATGTACATGTGAAGTTTTGGATTTTTAGCAGCATGTGCAGGAGAGTTATTAAGCATTTTGTCCATTGCGGCGAAGGAAATCTTAAGTGAAAACTTTGATGCCCCGCCCCCGTCATATAGTATTTCGGAAACAAAAAATTTTAGCCCCAGTGTTTGTGCCAGGTCTTCAGATGCTACAGACAGAATTTTAAGGCAATCAGATGAAGCCTTTAGGATCAGGGTGCAAAAGAATGACCCCTGTAAACATGCAAAAAAGGGCAAAAGTCGGACTTTCAAAAATTCATAACTCACTTCCTGTTCATATTAGACGTTAAAATATCAAATTTTTCGCCATGCCCGATGAGACTGCCAAGTTTGGTGAGTTTTTGTGCATGTTTCAGGGGTCAAAAATGCAATCGAACAATCGGAAAAATAATAATAATAATAATTTCGACAAAAACAATAGGGACTTCACAGCGGTCGCTGCTCAGGCCCTAATAATAATAATAATAATAATAATAAAAGTAATAATATTTTCTACAAAAACAATAGGGACCTCGCCGCGGTCGCTGCTCGGGCCCCAATAATAATTTCTACACAAAGTCCATTGTGGTGACCCGCCCCCTTTTAAGTAAATTCAAAATGGCCGACTTCCTGTAAAACCTAGCTCATTGCTCCAAGAGACTTTTTTGTAGGTCTTGGTCTTATACATACAGTGAACCCTCGCTACTTCGCGGTTCACCTTTCGCGGGTTCAGTGCTTCGCGGGTCTAAAAAATATTCGGGGGCATTGTAGTTTCGCCGAGCGGCACGACGGGGCGCTGGAGCGGTTAGACGGCCGGCGTGCGCCGAAGAAGAGCGTGGGCGAAGAGGAGAGTGGACGAAGAAGAGCACATTCCCCCGGACACGATCGGTGGCGACGTTTCGCGCGGTTCGGACCGTACCAGAGCTCCGGCCAGCGTGCGTGGCAGTTAAGCCGTAGAGGAGCACCTTCCCCGGGCACGGGCGGTGCCAAGCGGCCCCTAAGTTTAACCGAATGGAAGCTCCGGAGGAGGAGGGCATGCTCGCGTCACAGTAAGCCGAAGAGGAGCACCTTCCCCGGGCACGGGCGGTTCCAAGCGGCCCCTAAGTTTAACCGAATGGAAGCTCCGGAGGAGGAGGGCATGCTCGCGTCACAGTAAGCCGAAGAGGAGCACCTTCCCCGGGCACGGGCGGTGCCAAGCGGCCCCTAAGTTTAACCGAATGGAAGCTCCGGGGGAGGAGGACGGGCGTGTGTCACAGTTAAGCCAAATTGGAGCACCTCTTCTGCCGGGCACGAGCGGAGCGCGAGGCTGTCAGTTATGAATGAATAAATGAATAAATAAATAAAGAATGCCACCTTTCATTTCACAGGGCACACCGGACGGCGTACCAGCAGGTAAAAGTCTGAGTAATTAAATAAATACAAAAAGAATGGCTGGGGAATAAAAAAATAATACGTTTTAATAATAATTTGTTTTTTTTGTTATAACATGAATTTCACTCTCTCTCTCCCCGTATATATATATATATATATATATATATATATATATATAAATTTATATATTTATTATATATATTGTATATTTTTTTTAAGCATTTTTGAAGGTGCGCCGCTACTTCGCGGATTTTCAGTTTTCGCGGATGGTCTCGGTCCCCATTAACCGCGATAACCGAGGGTTCACTGTACTCCATAAAATTTACAAAAAGCGAGGTGAAACACTCAACCAGAGCTGCTTTTTTTTTACATTTCTCGAGGGCCATGGCGAGCCATTTCAAAAAAGCTGCACAACTAACGTATAAAATATTGATAAATTTGCTCGGCCTGATGTGTGTGTAAAGTTTTACGAGTTGTCGTTCATATTTAGAACCTCATAATCAGCTTTGTTTTATTGCCGAACAGTGCAATGCCACTCCCACAACTTTTCACGAAAAATCACGAATTTCGTATTGTGACATCCTCATGGCCGAAACAGTCATCCGAGCATATATGAGGGCGACCTTGTTGAGTTGCACGGAGAAAAACATCCAAGAAAATAACTTGTATTAGCTTTTACCAGTTGGTGGCGCTACTACTACGATGTAAAATAAGTTGGTAGATGTCTTCAGGGCTGAAGTATCCTCAAATGTGTACAACTTCGAGAAGATAGGATCATCTGAGTCATGTTGCCGGAGCTTTTGTTGCCACAGAGTACAATCGGACTTTTCAGCACCTTAATAGCCACGCCTTTTGCCAAAACGTCACAAAATTCGGCAGAGAGTAAGATCATTGTCTTGAGTCTTTTCTGACTAATTTTCAGTCGGATTCGTCAAAAGGGCACCGTGCAGTACGTGAAAATTAAAATAAAAACAAATTTTTGATTCCACTTGGCGGCACTGTGTGTATAACAAAATAATAACATTACGATGTCTTCAGGTCGGGACGTTTTATTTACAGGTGAAGGTTTGGATTTTTAGGAGCATGTGCAGGGGAGTTATTAAGCATTCATTTATTTGTATTAGGTTCATTTTGTCTTCTTATTATTGATATTTGACTGATTCATTAAAAGCAGACAATTATGTTTTAGGTTAATTTTTTACCTGACATGTTTCGGCGAGTCTTTCGCCTTCTTCAGAGTGTCGCATGATGGTGTCTTGAGCTGATGTTCCATGAGGGTGTGACTTACCTGTCAAAAAAATGAAAAAAATCAGAGCAGTAAAAGAACAAGCACAACATGAACATTACAAATCAGCAATCACTGACCACTGCAAAAGGGAAAACCACATCATGGACCGGGAGAAGGGCAGGGTCATCCGCACAGAAGAGAACAAACAACAGCGCTGGATCAGAGAGGCCATTGAGATCTGCAAGCGAGGCATAAAAACCATGAACAGAGACAAGGGAGCCTTCATCCTCTCTACCACCTGGACCAGCATCTTGGCGGAGTGAACGGACAGCGGGGGGCGTGACTTGCCTTCATTCTTGTGACAGGTAAGTCACGCCCTCATGGAACATCAGCTGATAAAGACGGGACACAAGACAGCATCATGTGACACTCTGAAGAAGGCGAAAGACTTTCGTATTGTGACATGCTCAAGGCCTAAACACTCATCCGAGCAAATATAAGGTAGATTTTGTTCACCTGCCCGGAGAAAAACATCAACGAAAATAATTTGTATTTGTTTTAACCAGTTGGTGGCGCTACCACTGCGATCAAAAATAAGTTGGCAGCCGTCTTCAGGGCCTGAATATCCTCAAATGTGAAAAATTTCGAGAAGATGGATCATCTGAATCATTTTGCAGGAACTTTTGTTGCCACGGAGAATAATCAGACTCTGCGGCACCGTAATAGCCACGCCCTTCGAAGGAAAGTCACAAAAATAGGGATAGAGTAAGATCAATGTCTTGAGTCTTTTCTAGCCAATTTTCAATCAGATTCGTTAAAAGGGCACCGTGCAGTACGTCAAAATGTAAAAAATGATATTGATTAGCGCAAGGTGTATAACTGAATATAAACATATAGATGTCTTCAGGTACAGACTTTTTATGTACATGTGAAGTTTTGGATTTTTAGCAGCATGTGCAGGAGAGTTATTAAGCATTTTGTCCATTGCGGCGAAGGAAATCTTAAGTGAAAACTTTGAAGACCCGCCCCCGTCATATAGTATTTCGGAAACAAAAAATTTTAGCCCCAGTGTTTGTCCCAGGTCTTCAGATGCTACAGACAGAATTTTAAGGCAATCAGATGAAGCCTTTAGGATCAGGGTGCAAAAGAATGACCCCTGTAAACATGCAAAAAAGGGCAAAAGTCGGACTTTCAAAAATTCATAACTCACTTCCTGTTCATATTAGACGTTAAAATATCAAATTTTTCGCCATGCCCGATGAGACTGCCAAGTTTGGTGAGTTTTTGTGCATGTTTCGGGGGTCAAAAATGCGATCGAACAATCGGAAAAATAATAATAATAATAATTTCTACAAAAACAATAGGGACTTCGCAGCGGTCGCTGCTCAGGCCCTAATAATAATAATAATAATATTAATAATAATAAAAGTAATAATATTTTCTACAAAAACAATAGGGACCTCGCAGCCGTCGCAGCTCGGGCCCTAATAACAATTTCTAGAAAAACAATAGGGACCTCGCAGCGGTCACTGCTCGGGCCCTAATAATAATAATAATAAAAATAATAATAATTTCCACAAAAACAATGGGGACCTCGTAGCGGTCGCTGCTCAGGCCCTATTAATAATTTCTACAAAAACAATAGGGACCTCGCCGCCGTCGCTGCTCGGGCCCCAATAATAATTTCTACACAAAGTCCATTGTGGTGACCCGCCCCCTTTTAAGTAAATTCAAAATGGCCGACTTCCTGTAAAACCTAGCTCATTGCTCCAAGAGACTTTTTTGTAGGTCTTGGTCTTATACATACAGTGAACCCTCGCTACTTCGCGGTTCACCTTTCGCGGGTTCAGTGCTTCGCGGGTCTAAAAAATATTCGGGGGCATTGTAGTTTCGCCGAGCGGCACGACGGGGCGCTGGAGCGGTTAGACGGCCGGCGTGCGCCGAAGAAGAGCGTGGGCGAAGAGGAGAGTGGACGAAGAAGAGCACGTTCTCCCGGACACGATCGGTGGCGACGTTTCGCGCGGTTCGGACCGTACCAGAGCTCCGGCCGGCGTGCGTGGCAGTTAAGCCGTAGAGGAGCACCTTCCCCGGGCACGGGCGGTGCCAAGCGGCCCCTAAGTTTAACCGAATGGAAGCTCCGGAGGAGGAGGGCATGCTCGCGTCACAGTAAGCCGAAGAGGAGCACCTTCCCCGGGCACGGGCGGTTCCAAGCGGCCCCTAAGTTTAACCGAATGGAAGCTCCGGAGGAGGAGGGCATGCTCGCGTCACAGTAAGCCGAAGAGGAGCACCTTCCCCGGGCACGGGCGGTTCCAAGCGGCCCCTAAGTTTAACTGAATGGAAGCTCCGGAGGAGGAGGGCATGCTCGCGTCACAGTAAGCCGAAGAGGAGCACCTTCCCCGGGCACGGGCGGTGCCAAGCGGCCCCTAAGTTTAACAGAATGGAAGTTCCGGGGGAGGAGGGCGGGCGTGTGTCACAGTTAAGCCGAATTGGAGCACCTCTTCCGCCCGGGCACGAGCGGAGCGCGAGGCTGTCAGTTATGAATGAATAAATGAATAAATAAATAAAGAATGCCACCTTTCATTTCACAGGGCACACCGGACGGCGTACCAGCAGGTAAAAGTCGGAGTAATTAAATAAATACAAAAAGAATGGCTGGGGAATAAAAAAATAATACGTTTTAATAATAATTTGGTTTTTTTGTTATAAAATGAATTTCACTCTCTCTCTCCCCGTATATATATATATATATATATATATATATATCTATATATATATATATTGTATATTTTTTTTAAGCATTTTTGAAGGTGCGCCGCTACTTCGCGGATTTTCAGTTTTCGCGGGTGGTCTCGGTCCCCATTAACCGCGATAACCGAGGGTTCACTGTACTCCATAAAATTTACAAAAAGCGAGGTGAAACACTCAATCAGGGCTGCTTTTTTGAACATTTCTCGAGGGCCATGGCGAGCCATTTCAAAAAAGCTGCACAACTAACGTATAAAATATTGATAAATTTGCTCGGCCTGATGTGTGTGTAAAGTTTCACGAGTTGTCGTTCATATTTAGAACCTCATAATCAGCGTTGTTTTATTGCCGAACAGTGCAATGCCACTCCCACAACTTTTCACGAAAAAGGACTAATTTCGTATTGTGACATCCTCATGGCCGAAACAGTCATCCGAGCATATATGAGGGCGACCTTGTTGAGTTGCACGGAGAAAAACATCCAAGAAAATAACTTGTATTAGCTTTTACCAGTTGGTGGCGCTACTACTACGATGTAAAATAAGTTGGTAGATGTCTTCTGGGCTGAAGTATCCTCAAATGTGTACAACTTCGAGAAGATAGGATCATCTGAGTCATGTTGCCGGAGCTTTTGTTGCCACAGAGTACAATCGGACTTTTCAGCACCGTAATAGCCACGCCTTTTGCCAAAACGTCACAAAATTCGGCAGAAAGTAAGATCATTGTCTTGAGTCTTTTCTGACTAATTTTCAGTCGGATTCGTCAAAAGGGCACCGTGCAGTACGTGAAAATTAAAATAAAAACAAATTTTTGATTCCACTTGGCGGCGCTGTGTGTATAACAAAATAATAACATTAAGATGTCTTCAGGTCGGGACGTTTTATTTACAGGTGAAGGTTTGGATTTTTAGGAGCATGTGCAGGGGAGTTATTAAGCATTCATTTATTTGTATTAGGTTCATTTTGTCTTCTTATTATTGATATTTGACTGATTCATTAAAAGCAGACAATTATGTTTTAGGTTAATTTTTTACCTGACATGTTTCGGCGAGTCTTTTGCCTTCTTCAGAGTGTCGCATGATGGTGTCTTGAGACCCGTCTTTATCAGCTGATGTTCCATGAGGGTGTGACTTACCTGTCAAAAAAATGAAAAAATCAGAGCAGTAAAAGAACAAGCACAACATGAACATTACAAATCAGCAATCACTGACCACTGCAAAAGGGAAAACCACATCATGGACCGGGAGAAGGGCAGGGTCATCCGCACCGAAGAGAACAAACAACAGCGCTGGATCAGAGAGGCCATTGAGATCTGCAAGCGAGGCATAAAAACCATGAACAGAGACAAGGGAGCCTTCATCCTCTCTACCACCTGGAGCAGCATTTTGGCGGAGTGAACGGACAGCGGGGGGCGTGACTTGCCTTCATTCTTGTGACAGGTAAGTCACGCCCTCATGGAACATCAGCTGATAAAGACGGGTCACAAGACAGCATCATGTGACACTCTGAAGAAGGCGAAAGACTTTCGTATTGTGACATGCTCAAGGCCTAAACACTCATCCGAGCAAATATAAGGTAGATTTTGTTCACCTGCCCGGAGAAAAACATCAACGAAAATAATTTGTATTTGTTTTAACCAGTTGGTGGCGCTACCACTGCGATCAAAAATAAGTTGGCAGCCGTCTTCAGGGCCTGAATATCCTCAAATGTGAAAAATTTCGAGAAGATGGATCATCTGAATCATTTTGCAGGAACTTTTGTTGCCACTGAGAATAATCAGACTCTGCGGCACCGTAATAGCCACGCCCTTCGAAGGAAAGTCACAAAAATAGGGATAGAGTAAGATCAATGTCTTGAGTCTTTTCTAGCCAATTTTCAATCAGATTCGTTAAAAGGGCACCGTGCAGTACGTCAAAATGTAAAAAATGATATTGATTGGCGCAAGGTGTATAACTGAATATAAACATATAGATGTCTTCAGGTACAGACTTTTTATGTACATGTGAAGTTTTGGATTTTTAGCAGCATGTGCAGGAGAGTTATTAAGCATTTTGTCCATTGCGGCGAAGGAAATCTTAAGTGAAAACTTTGAAGACCCGCCCCCGTCATATAGTATTTCGGAAACAAAAAATTTTAGCCCCAGTGTTTGTCCCAGGTCTTCAGATGCTACAGACAGAATTTTAAGGCAATCAGATGAAGCCTTTAGGATCAGGGTGCAAAAGAATGACCCCTGTAAACATGCAAAAAAGGGCAAAAGTCGGACTTTCAAAAATTCATAACTCACTTCCTGTTCATATTAGACGTTAAAATATCAAATTTTTCGCCATGCCCGATGAGACTGCCAAGTTTGGTGAGTTTTTGTGCATGTTTCGGGGGTCAAAAATGCGATCGAACAATCGGAAAAATAATAATAATAATAATTTCTACAAAAACAATAGGGACTTCGCAGCGGTCGCTGCTCAGGCCCTAATAATAATATTAATAATAATAAAAGTAATAATATTTTCTACAAAAACAATAGGGACCTCGCAGCCGTCGCAGCTCGGGCCCTAATAACAATTTCTAGAAAAACAATAGGGACCTCGCAGCGGTCACTGCTCGGGCCCTAATAATAATAATAATAAAAATAATAATAATTTCCACAAAAACAATGGGGACCTCGTAGCGGTCGCTGCTCAGGCCCTAATAATAATTTCTACAAAAACAATAGGGACCTCGCCGCCGTCGCTGCTCGGGCCCCAATAATAATTTCTACACAAAGTCCATTGTGGTGACCCGCCCCCTTTTAAGTAAATTCAAAATGGCCGACTTCCTGTAAAACCTAGCTCATTGCTCCAAGAGACTTTTTTGTAGGTCTTGGTCTTATACATACAGTGAACCCTCGCTACTTCGCGGTTCACCTTTCGCGGGTTCAGTGCTTCGCGGGTCTAAAAAATATTCGGGGGCATTGTAGTTTCGCCGAGCGAAAATAATTTGTATTTGTTTTAACCAGTTGGTGGCGCTACCACTGCGATCAAAAATAAGTTGGCAGCCGTCTTCAGGGCCTGAATATCCTCAAATGGGGCGCTGGAGCGGTTAGACGGCCGGCGTGCGCCGAAGAAGAGCGTGGGCGAAGAGGAGAGTGGACGAAGAAGAGCACGTTCTCCCGGACACGATCGGTGGCGACGTTTCGCGCGGTTCGGACCGTACCAGAGCTCCGGCCGGCGTGCGTGGCAGTTAAGCCGTAGAGGAGCACCTTCCCCGGGCACGGGCGGTGCCAAGCGGCCCCTAAGTTTAACCGAATGGAAGCTCCGGAGGAGGAGGGCATGCTCGCGTCACAGTAAGCCGAAGAGGAGCACCTTCCCCGGGCACGGGCGGTTCCAAGCGGCCCCTAAGTTTAACCGAATGGAAGCTCCGGAGGAGGAGGGCATGCTCGCGTCACAGTAAGCCGAAGAGGAGCACCTTCCCCGGGCACGGGCGGTGCCAAGCGGCCCCTAAGTTTAACAGAATGGAAGTTCCGGGGGAGGAGGGCGGGCGTGTGTCACAGTTAAGCCGAATTGGAGCACCTCTTCCGCCCGGGCACGAGCGGAGCGCGAGGCTGTCAGTTATGAATGAATAAATGAATAAATAAATAAAGAATGCCACCTTTCATTTCACAGGGCACACCGGACGGCGTACCAGCAGGTAAAAGTCGGAGTAATTAAATAAATACAAAAAGAATGGCTGGGGAATAAAAAAATAATACGTTTTAATAATAATTTGGTTTTTTTGTTATAAAATGAATTTCACTCTCTCTCTCCCCGTATATATATATAGATATATATATATATATATATATATATATATATATATATTGTATATTTTTTTTAAGCATTTTTGAAGGTGCGCCGCTACTTCGCGGATTTTCAGTTTTCGCGGGTGGTCTCGGTCCCCATTAACCGCGATAACCGAGGGTTCACTGTACTCCATAAAATTTACAAAAAGCGAGGTGAAACACTCAATCAGGGCTGCTTTTTTGAACATTTCTCGAGGGCCATGGCGAGCCATTTCAAAAAAGCTGCACAACTAACGTATAAAATATTGATAAATTTGCTCGGCCTGATGTGTGTGTAAAGTTTCACGAGTTGTCGTTCATATTTAGAACCTCATAATCAGCGTTGTTTTATTGCCGAACAGTGCAATGCCACTCCCACAACTTTTCACGAAAAAGGACTAATTTCGTATTGTGACATCCTCATGGCCGAAACAGTCATCCGAGCATATATGAGGGCGACCTTGTTGAGTTGCACGGAGAAAAACATCCAAGAAAATAACTTGTATTAGCTTTTACCAGTTGGTGGCGCTACTACTACGATGTAAAATAAGTTGGTAGATGTCTTCTGGGCTGAAGTATCCTCAAATGTGTACAACTTCGAGAAGATAGGATCATCTGAGTCATGTTGCCGGAGCTTTTGTTGCCACAGAGTACAATCGGACTTTTCAGCACCGTAATAGCCACGCCTTTTGCCAAAACGTCACAAAATTCGGCAGAGAGTAAGATCATTGTCTTGAGTCTTTTCGGACTAATTTTCAGTCGGATTCGTCAAAAGGGCACCGTGCAGTACGTGAAAATTAAAATAAAAACAAATTTTTGATTCCACTTGGCGGCGCTGTGTGTATAACAAAATAATAACATTAAGATGTCTTCAGGTCGGGACGTTTTATTTACAGGTGAAGGTTTGGATTTTTAGGAGCATGTGCAGGGGAGTTATTAAGCATTCATTTATTTGTATTAGGTTCATTTTGTCTTCTTATTATTGATATTTGACTGATTCATTAAAAGCAGACAATTATGTTTTAGGTTAATTTTTTACCTGACATGTTTCGGCGAGTCTTTTGCCTTCTTCAGAGTGTCGCATGATGGTGTCTTGAGACCCGTCTTTATCAGCTGATGTTCCATGAGGGTGTGACTTACCTGTCAAAAAAATGAAAAAATCAGAGCAGTAAAAGAACAAGCACAACATGAACATTACAAATCAGCAATCACTGACCACTGCAAAAGGGAAAACCACATCATGGACCGGGAGAAGGGCAGGGTCATCCGCACCGAAGAGAACAAACAACAGCGCTGGATCAGAGAGGCCATTGAGATCTGCAAGCGAGGCATAAAAACCATGAACAGAGACAAGGGAGCCTTCATCCTCTCTACCACCTGGAGCAGCATTTTGGCGGAGTGAACGGACAGCGGGGGGCGTGACTTGCCTTCATTCTTGTGACAGGTAAGTCACGCCCTCATGGAACATCAGCTGATAAAGACGGGCCACAAGACACCATCATGTGACACTCTGAAGAAGGCGAAAGACTTTCGTATTGTGACATCCTCAAGGCCTAAACACTCATCCGAGCAAATGTAAGGTAGATTTTGTTAACCTGCCCGGAGAAAAAAATCAACGAAAATAATTTGTATTTGTTTTAACCAGTTGGTGGCGCTACCACTGCGATCAAAAATAAGTTGGCAGCCGTCTTCAGGGCCTGAATATCCTCAAATGTGAAAAATTTCGAGAAGATGGATCATCTGAATCATTTTGCAGGAACTTTTGTTGCCACGGAGAATAATCAGACTCTGCGGCACCGTAATAGCCACGCCCTTCGAAGGAAAGTCACAAAAATAGGGATAGAGTAAGATCAATGTCTTGAGTCTTTTCTAGCCAATTTTCAATCAGATTCGTTAAAAGGGCACCGTGCAGTACGTCAAAATGTAAAAATTGATATTGATTGGCGCAAGGTGTATAACTGAATATAAACATATAGATGTCTTCAGGTACAGACTCTTTATGTACATGTGAAGTTTTGGATTTTTAGCAGCATGTGCAGGAATGTTACTAAGCATTTTGTCCATTGCGGCGAAGGAAATCTTAAGTGAAAACTTTGAAGCCCCGCCCCCGTCATATAGTATTTCGGAAACAAAAAATTTTAGCCCCAGTGTTTGTCCCAGGTCTTCAGATGCTACAGACAGAATTTTAAGGCAATCAGATGAAGCCTTTAGGATCAGGGTGCAAAAGAATGACCCCTGTAAACATGCAAAAAAGGGCAAAAGTCGGACTTTCAAAAATTCATAACTCACTTCCTGTTCATATTAGACGTTAAAATATCAAATTTTTCGCCATGCCCGATGAGACTGCCAAGTTTGGTGAGTTTTTGTGCATGTTTCGGGGGTCAAAAATGCGATCGAACAATCGGAAAAATAATAATAATAATAATTTCTACAAAAACAATAGGGACTTCGCAGCGGTCGCTGCTCAGGCCCTAATAATAATAATAATAATAATAATAAAAGTAATAATGTTTTCTACAAAAACAATAGGGACCTTGCCGCGGTCGCTGCTCGGGGCCCAATAATAATTTCTACACAAAGTCCATTGTGGTGACCCGCCCCCTTTTAAGTAAATTCAAAATGGCCGACTTCCTGTAAAACCTAGCTCATTGCTCCAAGAGACTTTTTTGTAGGTCTTGGTCTTATACATACAGTGAACCCTCGCTACTTCGCGGTTCACCTTTCGCGGGTTCAGTGCTTCGCGGGTCTAAAAAATATTCGGGGGCATTGTAGTTTCGCCGAGCGGCACGACGGGGCGCTGGAGCGGTTAGACGGCCGGCGTGCGCCGAAGAAGAGCGTGGGCGAAGAGGAGAGTGGACGAAGAAGAGCACGTTCCCCCGGACACGATCGGTGGCGACGTTTCGCGCGGTTCGGACCGTACCAGAGCTCCGGCCGGCGTGCGTGGCAGTTAAGCCGTAGAGGAGCACCTTCCCCGGGCACGGGCGGTTCCAAGCGGCCCCTAAGTTTAACCGAATGGAAGCTCCGGAGGAGGAGGGCATGCTCGCGTCACAGTAAGCCGAAGAGGAGCACCTTCCCCGGGCACGGGCGGTGCCAAGCGGCCCCTAAGTTTAACCGAATGGAAGCTCCGGGGGAGGAGGGCGGGCGTGTGTCACAGTTAAGCCAAATTGGAGCACCTCTTCTGCCCGGGCACGAGCGGAGCGCGAGGCTGTCAGTTATGAATGAATAAATGAATAAATAAATAAAGAATGCCACCTTTCATTTCAAAGGGCACACCGGACGGCGTACCAGCAGGTAAAAGTCGGAGTAATTAAATAAATACTAAAAGAATGGCTGGGGAATAAAAAAATAATACGTTTTAATAATAATTTGGTTTTTTTGTTATAACATGAATTTCACTCTCTCTCTCCCCGTATATATATATATATATATATATATATATATATATATATATATTTATTATATATATTGTTTATTTTTTTTAAGCATTTTTGAAGGTGCGCCGCTACTTCGCGGATTTTCAGTTTTCGCGGGTGGTCTCGGTCCCCGTTAACCGCGATAACCGAGGGTTCACTGTACTCCATAAAATTTACAAAAAGCGAGGTGAAACACTCAACCAGAGCTGCTTTTTTTAACATTTCTCGAGGGCCATGGCGAGCCATTTCAAAAAAGCTGCACAACTAACGTATAAAATATTGATAAATTTGCTCGGCCTGATGTGTGTGTAAAGTTTTACGAGTTGTCGTTCATATTTAGAACCTCATAATCAGCTTTGTTTTATTGCCGAACAGTGCAATGCCACTCCCACAACTTTTCATGAAAAAGGACGAATTTCGTATTGTGACATCCTCATGGCCGAAACAGTCATCCGAGCATATATGAGGGCGACCTTGTTGAGTTGCACGGAGAAAAACATCCAAGAAAATAACTTGTATTAGCTTTTACCAGTTGGTGGCGCTACTACTACGATGGAAAATAAGTTGGTAGATGTCTTCAGGGCTGAAGTATCCTCAAATGTGTACAACTTCGAGAAGATAGGATCATCTGAGTCATGTTGCCGGAGCTTTTGTTGCCACAGAGTACAATCGGACTTTTCAGCACCTTAATAGCCACGCCTTTTGCCAAAACGTCACAAAATTCGGCAGAGAGTAAGATCATTGTCTTGAGTCTTTTCTGACTCATTTTCAGTCGGATTCGTCAAAAGGGCACCGTGCAGTACGTGAAAATTAAAATAAAAACTAATTTTTGATTCCACTTGGCGGCACTGTGTGTATAACAAAATAATAACATTAAGATGTCTTCAGGTCGGGACGTTTTATTTACAGGTGAAGGTTTGGATTTTTAGGAACATGTGCAGGGGAGTTATTAAGCATTCATTTATTTGTATTAGGTTCATTTTGTCTTCTTATTATTGATATTTGACTGATTCATTAAAAGCAGACAATTATGTTTTAGGTTAATTTTTTACCTGACATGTTTCGGCGAGTCTTTCGCCTTCTTCAGAGTGTCGCATGATGGTGTCTTGAGACCCGTCTTTATCAGCTGATGTTCCATGAGGGTGTGACTTACCTGTCAAAAAAATGAAAAAATCAGAGCAGTAAAAGAACAAGCACAACATGAACATTACAAATCAGCAATCACTGACCACTGCAAAAGGGAAAACCACATCATGGACCGGGAGAAGGGCAGGGTCATCCGCACAGAAGAGAACAAACAACAGCGCTGGATCAGAGAGGCCATTGAGATCTGCAAGCGAGGCATAAAAACCATGAACAGAGACAAGGGAGCCTTCATCCTCTCTACCACCTGGACCAGCATCTTGGCGGAGTGAACGGACAGCGGGGGGCGTGACTTGCCTTCATTCTTGTGACAGGTAAGTCACGCCCTCATGGAACATCAGCTGATAAAGACGGGTCACAAGACAGCATCATGTGACACTCTGAAGAAGGCGAAAGACTTTTGTATTGTGACATGCTCAAGGCCTAAACACTCATCCGAGCAAATATAAGGTAGATTTTGTTCACCTGCCCGGAGAAAAACATCAACGAAAATAATTTGTATTTGTTTTAACCAGTTGGTGGCGCTACCACTGCGATCAAAAATAAGTTGGCAGCCGTCTTCAGGGCCTGAATATCCTCAAATGTGAAAGATTTCCAGAAGATGGATCATCTGAATCATTTTGCAGGAACTTTTGTTGCCACGGAGAATAATCAGATTCTGCGGCACCGTAATAGCCACGCCCTTTGAAGGAAAGTCATAAAAATAGGGATAGAGTAAGATCAATGTCTTGAGTCTTTTCTAGCCAATTTTCAATCGGATTCGTTAAAAGGGCACCATGCAGTACGTCAAAATGTAAAAAATGATATTGATTGGCGCAAGGTGTATAACTGAATATAAACATATAGATGTCTTCAGGTACAGACTCTTTATGTACATGTGAAGTTTTGGATTTTTAGCAGCATGTGCAGGAGAGTTATTAAGCATTTTGTCCATTGCGGCGAAGGAAATCTTAAGTGAAAACTTTGAAGCCCCGCCCCCGTCATATAGTATTTCGGAAACAAAAAATTTTAGCCCCAGTGTTTGTCCCAGGTCTTCAGATGCTACAGACAGAATTTTAAGGCAATCAGATGAAGCCTTTAGGATCAGGGTGCAAAAGAATGACCCCTGTAAACATGCAAAAAAGGGCAAAAGTCGGACTTTCAAAAATTCATAACTCACTTCCTGTTCATATTAGACGTTAAAATATCAAATTTTTCGCCATGCCCGATGAGACTGCCAAGTTTGGTGAGTTTTTGTGCATGTTTCGGGGGTCAAAAATGCGATCGAACAATCGGAAAAATAATAATAATAATAATTTCTACAAAAACAATAGGGACTTCGCAGCGGTCGCTGCTCAGGCCCTAATAATAATAATAATAATAATAATAAAAGTAATAATGTTTTCTACAAAAACAATAGGGACCTCGCCGCGGTCGCTGCTCGGGGCCCAATAATAATTTCTACACAAAGTCCATTGTGGTGACCCGCCCCCTTTTAAGTAAATTCAAAATGGCCGACTTCCTGTAAAACCTAGCTCATTGCTCCAAGAGACTTTTTTGTAGGTCTTGGTCTTATACATACAGTGAACCCTCGCTACTTCGCTGTTCACCTTTCGCGGGTTCAGTGCTTCGCGGGTCTAAAAAATATTCGGGGGCATTGTAGTTTCGCCGAGCGGCACGACGGGGCGCTGGAGCGGTTAGACGGCCGGCGTGCGCCGAAGAAGAGCGTGGGCGAAGAGGAGAGTGGACGAAGAAGAGCACGTTCCCCCGGACACGATCGGTGGCGACGTTTCGCGCGGTTCGGACCGTACCAGAGCTCCGGCCGGCGTGCGTGGCAGTTAAGCCGTAGAGGAGCACCTTCCCCGGGCACGGGCGGTTCCAAGCGGCCCCTAAGTTTAACCGAATGGAAGCTCCGGAGGAGGAGGGCATGCTCGCGTCACAGTAAGCCGAAGAGGAGCACCTTCCCCGGGCACGGGCGGTGCCAAGCGGCCCCTAAGTTTAACCGAATGGAAGCTCCGGGGGAGGAGGGCATGCTCGCGTCACAGTAAGCCGAAGAGGAGCACCTTCCCCGGGCACGGGCGGTGCCAAGCGGCCCCTAAGTTTAACCGAATGGAAGCTCCGGGGGAGGAGGACGGGCGTGTGTCACAGTTAAGCCAAATTGGAGCACCTCTTCTGCCCGGGCACGAGCGGAGCGCGAGGCTGTCAGTTATGAATGAATAAATGAATAAATAAATAAAGAATGCCACCTTTCATTTCACAGGGCACACCGGACGGCGTACCAGCAGGTAAAAGTCGGAGTAATTAAATAAATACTAAAAGAATGGCTGGGGAATAAAAAAATAATACGTTTTAATAATAATTTGGATTTTTTGTTATAACATGAATTTCACTCTCTCTCTCCCCGTATATATATATATATATATATATATATATATATATATATATTTATTATATATATTGTTTATTTTTTTTAAGCATTTTTGAAGGTGCGCCGCTACTTCGCGGATTTTCAGTTTTCGCGGGTGGTCTCGGTCCCCGTTAACCGCGATAACCGAGGGTTCACTGTACTCCATAAAATTTACAAAAAGCGAGGTGAAACACTCAACCAGAGCTGCTTTTTTTAACATTTCTCGAGGGCCATGGCGAGCCATTTCAAAAAAGCTGCACAACTAACGTATAAAATATTGATAAATTTGCTCGGCCTGATGTGTGTGTAAAGTTTTACGAGTTGTCGTTCATATTTAGAACCTCATAATCAGCTTTGTTTTATTGCCGAACAGTGCAATGCCACTCCCACAACTTTTCATGAAAAAGGACGAATTTCGTATTGTGACATCCTCATGGCCGAAACAGTCATCCGAGCATATATGAGGGCGACCTTGTTGAGTTGCACGGAGAAAAACATCCAAGAAAATAACTTGTATTAGCTTTTACCAGTTGGTGGCGCTACTACTACGATGGAAAATAAGTTGGTAGATGTCTTCAGGGCTGAAGTATCCTCAAATGTGTACAACTTCGAGAAGATAGGATCATCTGAGTCATGTTGCCGGAGCTTTTGTTGCCACAGAGTACAATCGGACTTTTCAGCACCTTAATAGCCACGCCTTTTGCCAAAACGTCACAAAATTCGGCAGAGAGTAAGATCATTGTCTTGAGTCTTTTCTGACTCATTTTCAGTCGGATTCGTCAAAAGGGCACCGTGCAGTACGTGAAAATTAAAATAAAAACTAATTTTTGATTCCACTTGGCGGCACTGTGTGTATAACAAAATAATAACATTAAGATGTCTTCAGGTCGGGACGTTTTATTTACAGGTGAAGGTTTGGATTTTTAGGAGCATGTGCAGGGGAGTTATTAAGCATTCATTTATTTGTATTAGGTTCATTTTGTCTTCTTATTATTGATATTTGACTGATTCATTAAAAGCAGACAATTATGTTTTAGGTTAATTTTTTACCTGACATGTTTCGGCGAGTCTTTCGCCTTCTTCAGAGTGTCGCATGATGGTGTCTTGAGACCCGTCTTTATCAGCTGATGTTCCATGAGGGTGTGACTTACCTGTCAAAAAAATGAAAAAATCAGAGCAGTAAAAGAACAAGCACAACATGAACATTACAAATCAGCAATCACTGACCACTGCAAAAGGGAAAACCACATCATGGACCGGGAGAAGGGCAGGGTCATCCGCACAGAAGAGAACAAACAACAGCGCTGGATCAGAGAGGCCATTGAGATCTGCAAGCGAGGCATAAAAACCATGAACAGAGACAAGGGAGCCTTCATCCTCTCTACCACCTGGACCAGCATCTTGGCGGAGTGAACGGACAGCGGGGGGCGTGACTTGCCTTCATTCTTGTGACAGGTAAGTCACGCCCTCATGGAACATCAGCTGATAAAGACGGGTCACAAGACAGCATCATGTGACACTCTGAAGAAGGCGAAAGACTTTTGTATTGTGACATGCTCAAGGCCTAAACACTCATCCGAGCAAATATAAGGTAGATTTTGTTCACCTGCCCGGAGAAAAACATCAACGAAAATAATTTGTATTTGTTTTAACCAGTTGGTGGCGCTACCACTGCGATCAAAAATAAGTTGGCAGCCGTCTTCAGGGCCTGAATATCCTCAAATGTGAAAGATTTCCAGAAGATGGATCATCTGAATCATTTTGCAGGAACTTTTGTTGCCACGGAGAATAATCAGACTCTGCGGCACCGTAATAGCCACGCCCTTTGAAGGAAAGTCATAAAAATAGGGATAGAGTAAGATCAATGTCTTGAGTCTTTTCTAGCCAATTTTCAATCGGATTCGTTAAAAGGGCACCATGCAGTACGTCAAAATGTAAAAAATGATATTGATTGGCGCAAGGTGTATAACTGAATATAAACATATAGATGTCTTCAGGTACAGACTCTTTATGTACATGTGAAGTTTTGGATTTTTAGCAGCATGTGCAGGAGAGTTATTAAGCATTTTGTCCATTGCGGCGAAGGAAATCTTAAGTGAAAACTTTGAAGCCCCGCCCCCGTCATATAGTATTTCGGAAACAAAAAATTTTAGCCCCAGTGTTTGTCCCAGGTCTTCAGATGCTACAGACAGAATTTTAAGGCAATCAGATGAAGCCTTTAGGATCAGGGTGCAAAAGAATGACCCCTGTAAACATGCAAAAAAGGGCAAAAGTCGGACTTTCAAAAATTCATAACTCACTTCCTGTTCATATTAGACGTTAAAATATCAAATTTTTCGCCATGCCCGATGAGACTGCCAAGTTTGGTGAGTTTTTGTGCATGTTTCGGGGGTCAAAAATGCGATCGAACAATCGGAAAAATAATAATAATAATAATTTCTACAAAAACAATAGGGACTTCGCAGCGGTCGCTGCTCAGGCCCTAATAATAATAATAATAATAATAATAAAAGTAATAATGTTTTCTACAAAAACAATAGGGACCTCGCCGCGGTCGCTGCTCGGGGCCCAATAATAATTTCTACACAAAGTCCATTGTGGTGACCCGCCCCCTTTTAAGTAAATTCAAAATGGCCGACTTCCTGTAAAACCTAGCTCATTGCTCCAAGAGACTTTTTTGTAGGTCTTGGTCTTATACATACAGTGAACCCTCGCTACTTCGCTGTTCACCTTTCGCGGGTTCAGTGCTTCGCGGGTCTAAAAAATATTCGGGGGCATTGTAGTTTCGCCGAGCGGCACGACGGGGCGCTGGAGCGGTTAGACGGCCGGCGTGCGCCGAAGAAGAGCGTGGGCGAAGAGGAGAGTGGACGAAGAAGAGCACGTTCCCCCGGACACGATCGGTGGCGACGTTTCGCGCGGTTCGGACCGTACCAGAGCTCCGGCCGGCGTGCGTGGCAGTTAAGCCGTAGAGGAGCACCTTCCCCGGGCACGGGCGGTTCCAAGCGGCCCCTAAGTTTAACCGAATGGAAGCTCCGGAGGAGGAGGGCATGCTCGCGTCACAGTAAGCCGAAGAGGAGCACCTTCCCCGGGCACGGGCGGTGCCAAGCGGCCCCTAAGTTTAACCGAATGGAAGC
This sequence comes from Idiotropiscis lumnitzeri, assembly GCF_059441095.1. Classification (NCBI taxonomy): domain Eukaryota; kingdom Metazoa; phylum Chordata; class Actinopteri; order Syngnathiformes; family Syngnathidae; genus Idiotropiscis; species Idiotropiscis lumnitzeri. Next base: position 268,476 of record NW_028283621.1, read on the forward strand.
TCCGGGGGAGGAGGGCATGCTCGCGTCACAGTAAGCCGAAGAGGAGCACCTTCCCCGGGCACGGGCGGTGCCAAGCGGCCCCTAAGTTTAACCGAATGGAAGCTCCGGGGGAGGAGGACGGGCGTGTGTCACAGTTAAGCCAAATTGGAGCACCTCTTCTGCCCGGGCACGAGCGGAGCGCGAGGCTGTCAGTTATGAATGAATAAATGAATAAATAAATAAAGAATGCCACCTTTCATTTCACAGGGCACACCGGACGGCGTACCAGCAGGTAAAAGTCGGAGTAATTAAATAAATACTAAAAGAATGGCTGGGGAATAAAAAAATAATACGTTTTAATAATAATTTGGTTTTTTTGTTATAACATGAATTTCACTCTCTCTCTCCCCGTATATATATATATATATATATATATATATATATATATATATTTATTATATATATTGTTTATTTTTTTTAAGCATTTTTGAAGGTGCGCCGCTACTTCGCGGATTTTCAGTTTTCGCGGGTGGTCTCGGTCCCCGTTAACCGCGATAACCGAGGGTTCACTGTACTCCATAAAATTTACAAAAAGCGAGGTGAAACACTCAACCAGAGCTGCTTTTTTTAACATTTCTCGAGGGCCATGGCGAGCCATTTCAAAAAAGCTGCACAACTAACGTATAAAATATTGATAAATTTGCTCGGCCTGATGTGTGTGTAAAGTTTTACGAGTTGTCGTTCATATTTAGAACCTCATAATCAGCTTTGTTTTATTGCCGAACAGTGCAATGCCACTCCCACAACTTTTCATGAAAAAGGACGAATTTCGTATTGTGACATCCTCATGGCCGAAACAGTCATCCGAGCATATATGAGGGCGACCTTGTTGAGTTGCACGGAGAAAAACATCCAAGAAAATAACTTGTATTAGCTTTTACCAGTTGGTGGCGCTACTACTACGATGGAAAATAAGTTGGTAGATGTCTTCAGGGCTGAAGTATCCTCAAATGTGTACAACTTCGAGAAGATAGGATCATCTGAGTCATGTTGCCGGAGCTTTTGTTGCCACAGAGTACAATCGGACTTTTCAGCACCTTAATAGCCACGCCTTTTGCCAAAACGTCACAAAATTCGGCAGAGAGTAAGATCATTGTCTTGAGTCTTTTCTGACTCATTTTCAGTCGGATTCGTCAAAAGGGCACCGTGCAGTACGTGAAAATTAAAATAAAAACTAATTTTTGATTCCACTTGGCGGCACTGTGTGTATAACAAAATAATAACATTAAGATGTCTTCAGGTCGGGACGTTTTATTTACAGGTGAAGGTTTGGATTTTTAGGAGCATGTGCAGGGGAGTTATTAAGCATTCATTTATTTGTATTAGGTTCATTTTGTCTTCTTATTATTGATATTTGACTGATTCATTAAAAGCAGACAATTATGTTTTAGGTTAATTTTTTACCTGACATGTTTCGGCGAGTCTTTCGCCTTCTTCAGAGTGTCGCATGATGGTGTCTTGAGACCCGTCTTTATCAGCTGATGTTCCATGAGGGTGTGACTTACCTGTCAAAAAAATGAAAAAATCAGAGCAGTAAAAGAACAAGCACAACATGAACATTACAAATCAGCAATCACTGACCACTGCAAAAGGGAAAACCACATCATGGACCGGGAGAAGGGCAGGGTCATCCGCACAGAAGAGAACAAACAACAGCGCTGGATCAGAGAGGCCATTGAGATCTGCAAGCGAGGCATAAAAACCATGAACAGAGACAAGGGAGCCTTCATCCTCTCTACCACCTGGACCAGCATCTTGGCGGAGTGAACGGACAGCGGGGGGCGTGACTTGCCTTCATTCTTGTGACAGGTAAGTCACGCCCTCATGGAACATCAGCTGATAAAGACGGGTCACAAGACAGCATCATGTGACACTCTGAAGAAGGCGAAAGACTTTTGTATTGTGACATGCTCAAGGCCTAAACACTCATCCGAGCAAATATAAGGTAGATTTTGTTCACCTGCCCGGAGAAAAACATCAACGAAAATAATTTGTATTTGTTTTAACCAGTTGGTGGCGCTACCACTGCGATCAAAAATAAGTTGGCAGCCGTCTTCAGGGCCTGAATATCCTCAAATGTGAAAGATTTCCAGAAGATGGATCATCTGAATCATTTTGCAGGAACTTTTGTTGCCACGGAGAATAATCAGACTCTGCGGCACCGTAATAGCCACGCCCTTTGAAGGAAAGTCATAAAAATAGGGATAGAGTAAGATCAATGTCTTGAGTCTTTTCTAGCCAATTTTCAATCGGATTCGTTAAAAGGGCACCATGCAGTACGTCAAAATGTAAAAAATGATATTGATTGGCGCAAGGTGTATAACTGAATATAAACATATAGATGTCTTCAGGTACAGACTCTTTATGTACATGTGAAGTTTTGGATTTTTAGCAGCATGTGCAGGAGAGTTATTAAGCATTTTGTCCATTGCGGCGAAGGAAATCTTAAGTGAAAACTTTGAAGCCCCGCCCCCGTCATATAGTATTTCGGAAACAAAAAATTTTAGCCCCAGTGTTTGTCCCAGGTCTTCAGATGCTACAGACAGAATTTTAAGGCAATCAGATGAAGCCTTTAGGATCAGGGTGCAAAAGAATGACCCCTGTAAACATGCAAAAAAGGGCAAAAGTCGGACTTTCAAAAATTCATAACTCACTTCCTGTTCATATTAGACGTTAAAATATCAAATTTTTCGCCATGCCCGATGAGACTGCCAAGTTTGGTGAGTTTTTGTGCATGTTTCGGGGGTCAAAAATGCGATCGAACAATCGGAAAAATAATAATAATAATAATTTCTACAAAAACAATAGGGACTTCGCAGCGGTCGCTGCTCAGGCCCTAATAATAATAATAATAATAATAATAAAAGTAATAATATTTTCTACAAAAACAATAGGGACCTCGCCGCGGTCGCGGCTCGGGCCCCAATAATAATTTCTACACAAAGTCCATTGTGGTGACCCGCCACCTTTTAAGTAAATTCAAAATGGCCGACTTCCTGTAAAACCTAGCTCATTGCTCCAAGAGACTTTTTTGTAGGTCTTGGTCTTATACATACAGTGAACCCTCGCTACTTCGCGGTTCACCTTTCGCGGGTTCAGTGCTTCGCGGGTCTAAAAAATATTCGGGGGCATTGTAGTTTCGCCGAGCGGCACGACGGGGCGCTGGAGCGGTTAGACGGCCGGCGTGCGCCGAAGAAGAGCGTGGGCGAAGAGGAGAGTGGACGAAGAAGAGCACGTTCTCCCGGACACGATCGGTGGCGACGTTTCGCGCGGTTCGGACCGTACCAGAGCTCCGGCCAGCGTGCGTGGCAGTTAAGCCGTAGAGGAGCACCTTCCCCGGGCACGGGCGGTGCCAAGCGGCCCCTAAGTTTAACCGAATGGAAGCTCCGGAGGAGGAGGGCATGCTCGCGTCACAATAAGCCGAAGAGGAGCACCTTCCCCGGGCACGGGCGGTTCCAAGCGGCCCCTAAGTTTAACCGAATGGAAGCTCCGGGGGCGGAGGGCGGGCGTGTGTCACAGTTAAGCCAAATTGGAGCACCTCTTCTGCCCGGGCACGAGCGGAGCGCGAGGCTGTCAGTTATGAATGAATAAATGAATAAATAAATAAAGAATGCCACCTTTCATTTCACAGGGCACACCGGACGGCGTACCAGCAGGTAAAAGTCGGAGTAATTAAATAAATACTAAAAGAATGGCTGGGGAATAAAAAAATAATACGTTTTAATAATAATTTGGTTTTTTTGTTATAACATGAATTTCACTCTCTCTCTCCCCGTATATATATATATATATATATATATATATATAAATATATATATATTTATTATATATATTGTTTATTTTTTTTAAGCATTTTTGAAGGTGCGCCGCTACTTCGCGGATTTTCAGTTTTCGCGGGTGGTCTCGGTCCCCGTTAACCGCGATAACCGAGGGTTCACTGTACTCCATAAAATTTACAAAAAGCGAGGTGAAACACTCAACCAGAGCTGCTTTTTTTAACATTTCTCGAGGGCCATGGCGAGCCATTTCAAAAAAGCTGCACAACTAACGTATAAAATATTGATAAATTTGCTCGGCCTGATGTGTGTGTAAAGTTTTACGAGTTGTCGTTCATATTTAGAACCTCATAATCAGCTTTGTTTTATTGCCGAACAGTGCAATGCCACTCCCACAACTTTTCACGAAAAAGGACGAATTTCGTATTGTGACATCCTCATGGCCGAAACAGTCATCCGAGCAAATATAAGGTAGATTTTGTTCACCTGCCCGGAGAAAAACATCAACGAAAATAATTTGTATTTGTTTTAACCAGTTGGTGGCGCTACCACTGCGATCAAAAATAAGTTGGCAGCCGTCTTCAGGGCCTGAATATCCTCAAATGTGAAAAATTTCGAGAAGATGGATCATCTGAATCATTTTGCAGGAACTTTTGTTGCCACGGAGAATAATCAGACTCTGCGGCACCGTAATAGCCAAGCCCTTCGAAGGAAAGTCACAAAAATAGGGATAGAGTAAGATCAATGTCTTGAGTCTTTTCTAGCCAATTTTCAATCAGATTCGTTAAAAGGGCACCGTGCAGTACGTCAAAATGTAAAAAATGATATTGATTGGCGCAAGGTGTATAACTGAATATAAACATATAGATGTCTTCAGGTACAGACTTTTTATGTACATGTGAAGTTTTGGATTTTTAGCAGCATGTGCAGGAGAGTTATTAAGCATTTTGTCCATTGCGGCGAAGGAAATCTTAAGTGAAAACTTTGAAGCCCCGCCCCCGTCATATAGTATTTCGGAAACAAAAAATTTTAGCCCCAGTGTTTGTCCCAGGTCTTCAGATGCTACAGACAGAATTTTAAGGCAATCAGATGAAGCCTTTAGGATCAGGGTGCAAAAGAATGACCCCTGTAAACATGCAAAAAAGGGCAAAAGTCGGACTTTCAAAAATTCATAACTCACTTCCTGTTCATATTAGACGTTAAAATATCAAATTTTTCGCCATGCCCGATGAGACTGCCAAGTTTGGTGAGTTTTTGTGCATGTTTCGGGGGTCAAAAATGCGATCGAACAATCGGAAAAATAATAATAATAATAATTTCTACAAAAACAATAGGGACTTCGCAGCGGTCGCTGCTCAGGCCCTAATAATAATAATAATAATATTAATAATAATAAAAGTAATAATATTTTCTACAAAAACAATAGGGACCTCGCAGCCGTCGCAGCTCGGGCCCTAATAACAATTTCTAGAAAAACAATAGGGACCTCGCAGCGGTCACTGCTCGGGCCCTAATAATAATAATAATAAAAATAATAATAATTTCCACAAAAACAATGGGGACCTCGTAGCGGTCGCTGCTCAGGCCCTAATAATAATTTCTACAAAAACAATAGGGACCTCGCCGCCGTCGCTGCTCGGGCCCCAATAATAATTTCTACACAAAGTCCATTGTGGTGACTCGCCCCCTTTTAAGTAAATTCAAAATGGCCGACTTCCTGTAAAACCTAGCTCATTGCTCCAAGAGACTTTTTTGTAGGTCTTGGTCTTATACATACAGTGAACCCTCGCTACTTCGCGGTTCACCTTTCGCGGGTTCAGTGCTTCGCGGGTCTAAAAAATATTCGGGGGCATTGTAGTTTCGCCGAGCGGCACGACGGGGCGCTGGAGCGGTTAGACGGCCGGCGTGCGCCGAAGAAGAGCGTGGGCGAAGAGGAGAGTGGACGAAGAAGAGCACGTTCTCCCGGACACGATCGGTGGCGACGTTTCGCGCGGTTCGGACCGTACCAGAGCTCCGGCCGGCGTGCGTGGCAGTTAAGCCGTAGAGGAGCACCTTCCCCGGGCACGGGCGGTGCCAAGCGGCCCCTAAGTTTAACCGAATGGAAGCTCCGGAGGAGGAGGGCATGCTCGCGTCACAGTAAGCCGAAGAGGAGCACCTTCCCCGGGCACGGGCGGTTCCAAGCGGCCCCTAAGTTTAACCGAATGGAAGCTCCGGAGGAGGAGGGCATGCTCGCGTCACAGTAAGCCGAAGAGGAGCACCTTCCCCGGGCACGGGCGGTTCCAAGCGGCCCCTAAGTTTAACTGAATGGAAGCTCCGGAGGAGGAGGGCATGCTCGCGTCACAGTAAGCCGAAGAGGAGCACCTTCCCCGGGCACGGGCGGTGCCAAGCGGCCCCTAAGTTTAACCGAATGGAAGTTCCGGGGGAGGAGGGCGGGCGTGTGTCACAGTTAAGCCGAATTGGAGCACCTCTTCCGCCCGGGCACGAGCGGAGCGCGAGGCTGTCAGTTATGAATGAATAAATGAATAAATAAATAAAGAATGCCACCTTTCATTTCACAGGGCACACCGGACGGCGTACCAGCAGGTAAAAGTCGGAGTAATTAAATAAATACAAAAAGAATGGCTGGGGAATAAAAAAATAATACGTTTTAATAATAATTTGGTTTTTTTGTTCTAAAATGAATTTCACTCTCTCTCTCCCCGTATATATATATATATATATATATATATATATATATATATTTATTATATATATTGTATATTTTTTTTAAGCATTTTTGAAGGTGCGCCGCTACTTCGCGGATTTTCAGTTTTCGCGGGTGGTCTCGGTCCCCATTAACCGCGATAACCGAGGGTTCACTGTACTCCATAAAATTTACAAAAAGCGAGGTGAAACACTCAACCAGAGCTGCTTTTTTTTAACATTTCTCGAGGGCCATGGCGAGCCATTTCAAAAAAGCTGCACAACTAACTTATAAAATATTGATAAATTTGCTCGGCCTGATGTGTGTGTAAAGTTTTACGAGTTGTCGTTCATATTTAGAACCTCATAATCAGCTTTGTTTTATTGCCGAACAGTGCAATGCCACTCCCACAACTTTTCACGAAAAATCATGAATTTCGTATTGTGACATCCTCATGGCCGAAACAGTCATCCGAGCATATATGAGGGCGACCATGTTGAGTTGCACGGAGAAAAACATCCAAGAAAATAACTTGTATTAGCTTTTACCAGTTGGTGGCGCTACTACTACGATGTAAAATAAGTTGGTAGATGTCTTCAGGGCTGAAGTATCCTCAAATGTGTACAACTTCGAGAAGATAGGATCATCTGAGTCATGTTGCCGGAGCTTTTGTTGCCACAAAGTACAATCGGACTTTTCAGCACCTTAATAGCCACGCCTTTTGCCAAAACGTCACAAAATTCGGCAGAGAGTAAGATCATTGTCTTGAGTCTTTTCTGACTAATTTTCAGTCGGATTCGTCAAAAGGGCACCGTGCAGTACGTGAAAATTAAAATAAAAACAAATTTTTGATTCCACTTGGCGGCACTGTGTGTATAACAAAATAATAACATTAAGATGTCTTCAGGTCGGGACGTTTTATTTACAGGTGAAGGTTTGGATTTTTAGGAGCATGTGCAGGGGAGTTATTAAGCATTCATTTATTTGTATTAGGTTCATTTTGTCTTCTTATTATTGATATTTGACTGATTCATTAAAAGCAGACATTTATGTTTTAGGTTAATTTTTTACCTGACATGTTTCGGCGAGTCTTTCGCCTTCTTCAGAGTGTCGCATGATGGTGTCTTGAGACCAGTCTTTATCAGCTGATGTTCCATGAGGGTGTGACTTACCTGTCAAAAAAATTAAAAAATCAGAGCAGTAAAAGAACAAGCACAACATGAACATTACAAATCAGCAATCACTGACCACTGCAAAAGGGAAAACCACATCATGGACCGGGAGAAGGGCAGGGTCATCCGCACAGAAGAGAACAAACAACAGCGCTGGATCAGAGAGGCCATTGAGATCTGCAAGCGAGGCATAAAAACCATGAACAGAGACAAGGGAACCTTCATCCTCTCTACCACCTGGAGCAGCATTTTGGCGGAGTGAACGGACAGCGGGGGGCGTGACTTGCCTTCGTTCTTGTGACAGGTAAGTCACGCCCTCATGGAACATCAGCTGATAAAGACGGGCCACAAGACACCATCATGTGACACTCTGAAGAAGGCGAAAGACTTTCGTATTGTGACATCCTCAAGGCCTAAACACTCATCCGAGCAAATGTAAGGTAGATTTTGTTAACCTGCCCGGAGAAAAAAATCAACGAAAATAATTTGTATTTGTTTTAACCAGTTGGTGGTGCTACCACTGCGATCAAAAATAAGTTGGCAGCCGTCTTCAGGGCCTGAATATCCTCAAATGTGAAAAATTTCGAGAAGATGGATCATCTGAATCATTTTGCAGGAACTTTTGTTGCCACGGAGAATAATCAGACTCTGCGGCACCGTAATACCCACGCCCTTCGAAGGAAAGTCACAAAAATAGGGATAGAGTAAGATCAATGTCTTGAGTCTTTTCTAGCCAATTTTCAATCAGATTCGTTAAAAGGGCACCGTGCAGTACGTCAAAATGTAAAAAATGATATTGATTGGCGCAAGGTGTATAACTGAATATAAACATATAGATGTCTTCAGGTCCAGACTCTTTATGTACATGTGAAGTTTTGGATTTTTAGCAGCATGTGCAGGAGAGTTATTAAGCATTTTGTCCATTGCGGCGAAGGAAATCTTAAGTGAAAACTTTGATGCCCCGCCCCCGTCATATAGTATTTCGGAAACAAAAAATTTTAGCCCCAGTGTTTGTGCCAGGTCTTCAGATGCTACAGACAGAATTTTAAGGCAATCAGATGAAGCCTTTAGGATCAGGGTGCAAAAGAATGACCCCTGTAAACATGCAAAAAAGGGCAAAAGTCGGACTTTCAAAAATTCATAACTCACTTCCTGTTCATATTAGACGTTAAAATATCAAATTTTTCGCCATGCCCGATGAGACTGCCAAGTTTGGTGAGTTTTTGTGCATGTTTCGGGGGTCAAAAATGCGATCGAACAATCGGAAAAATAATAATAATAATAATTTCTACAAAAACAATAGGGACTTCGCAGCGGTCGCTGCTCAGGCCCTAATAATAATAATAATAATAATAATAAAAGTAATAATATTTTCTACAAAAACAATAGGGACCTCGCAGCCGTCGCAGCTCGGGCCCTAATAACAATTTCTAGAAAAACAATAGGGACCTCGCCGCCGTCGCTGCTCGGGCCCCAATAATAATTTCTACACAAAGTCCATTGTGGTGACCCGCCCCCTTTTAAGTAAATTCAAAATGGCCGACTTCCTGTAAAACCTAGCTCATTGCTCCAAGAGACTTTTTTGTAGGTCTTGGTCTTATACATACAGTGAACCCTCGCTACTTCGCGGTTCACCTTTCGCGGGTTCAGTGCTTCGCGGGTCTAAAAAATATTCGGGGGCATTGTAGTTTCGCCGAGCGGCACGACGGGGCGCTGGGGCGGTTAGACGGCCGGCGTGCGCCGAAGAAGAGCGTGGGCGAAGAGGAGAGTGGACGAAGAAGAGCACGTTCCCCCGGACACGATCGGTGGCGACGTTTCGCGCGGTTCGGACCGTACCAGAGCTCCGGCCAGCGTGCGTGGCAGTTAAGCCGTAGAGGAGCACCTTCCCCGGGCACGGGCGGTGCCAAGCGGCCCCTAAGTTTAACCGAATGGAAGCTCCGGAGGAGGAGGGCATGCTCGCGTCACAGTAAGCCAAAGAGGAGCACCTTCCCCGGGCACGGGCGGTTCCAAGCGGCCCCTAAGTTTAACCGAATGGAAGCTCCGGAGGAGGAGGGCATGCTCGCGTCACAGTAAGCCGAAGAGGAGCACCTTCCCCGGGCACGGGCGGTGCCAAGCGGCCCCTAAGTTTAACCGAATGGAATCTCCGGGGGAGGAGGACGGGCGTGTGTCACAGTTAAGCCAAATTGGAGCACCTCTTCTGCCCGGGCACGAGCGGAGCGCGAGGCTGTCAGTTATGAATGAATAAATAAATAAAGAATGCCACCTTTCATTTCACAGGGCACACCGGACGGCGTACCAGCAGGTAAAAGTCGGAGTAATTAAATAAATACAAAAAGAATGGCTGGGGAATAAAAAAATAATACGTTTTAATAATAATTTGGTTTTTTTGTTATAACATGAATTTCACTCTCTCTCTCCCCGTATATATATATATATATATATATATATATATATATATATATATATATATATATTTATATATTTATTATATATATTGTATATTTTTTTTAAGCATTTTTGAAGGTGCGCCGCTACTTCGCGGATTTTCAGTTTTCGCGGGTGGTCTCGGTCCCCATTAACCGCGATAACCGAGGGTTCACTGTACTCCATAAAATTTACAAAAAGCGAGGTGAAACACTCAACCAGAGCTGCTTTTTTTTAACATTTCTCGAGGGCCATGGCGAGCCATTTCAAAAAAGCTGCACAACTAACGTATAAAATATTGATAAATTTGCTCGGCCTGATGTGTGTGTAAAGTTTTACGAGATGTCGTTCATATTTAGAACCTCATAATCAGCTTTGTTTTATTGCCGAACAGTGCAATGCCACTCCCACAACTTTTCACGAAAAATCACGAATTTCGTATTGTGACATCCTCATGGCCGAAACAGTCATCCGAGCATATATGAGGGCGACCTTGTTGAGTTGCACGGAGAAAAACATCCAAGAAAATAACTTGTATTAGCTTTTACCAGTTGGTGGCGCTACTACTACGATGTAAAATAAGTTGGTAGATGTCTTCAGGGCTGAAGTATCCTCAAATGTGTACAACTTCGAGAAGATAGGATCATCTGAGTCATGTTGCCGGAGCTTTTGTTGCCACAGAGTACAATCGGACTTTTCAGCACCTTAATAGCCACGCCTTTTGCCAAAACGTCACAAAATTCGGCAGAGAGTAAGATCATTGTCTTGAGTCTTTTCTGACTAATTTTCAGTCGGATTCGTCAAAAGGGCACCGTGCAGTACGTGAAAATTAAAATAAAAACACATTTTTGATTCCACTTGGCGGCACTGTGTGTATAACAAAATAATAACATTAAGATGTCTTCAGGTCGGGACGTTTTATTTACAGGTGAAGGTTTGGATTTTTAGGAGCATGTGAAGGGGAGTTATTAAGCATTCATTTATTTGTATTAGGTTCATTTTGTCTTCTTATTATTGATATTTGACTGATTCATTAAAAGCAGACAATTATGTTTTAGGTTAATTTTTTACCTGACATGTTTCGGCGAGTCTTTCGCCTTCTTCAGAGTGTCGCATGATGGTGTCTTGAGACCCGTCTTTATCAGCTGATGTTCCATGAGGGTGTGACTTACCTGTCAAAAAAATGAAAAATCAGAGCAGTAAAAGAACAAGCACAACATGAACATTACAAATCAGCAATCACTGACCACTGCAAAAGGGAAAACCACATCATGGACCGGGAGAAGGGCAGGGTCATCCGCACCGAAGAGAACAAACAACAGCGCTGGATCAGAGAGGCCATTGAGATCTGCAAGCGAGGCATAAAAACCATGAACAGAGACAAGGGAGCCTTCATCCTCTCTACCACCTGGAGCAGCATTTTGGCGGAGTGAACGGACAGCGGGGGGCGTGACTTGCCTTCGTTCTTGTGACAGGTAAGTCACGCCCTCATGGAACATCAGCTGATAAAGACGGGCCACAAGACACCATCATGTGACACTCTGAAGAAGGCGAAAGACTTTCGTATTGTGACATCCTCAAGGCCTAAACACTCATCCGAGCAAATGTAAGGTAGATTTTGTTAACCTGCCCGGAGAAAAAAAATCAACGAAAATAATTTGTATTTGTTTTAACCAGTTGGTGGCGCTACCACTGCGATCAAAAATAAGTTGGCAGCCGTCTTCAGGGCCTGAATATCCTCAAATGTGAAAAATTTCGAGAAGATGGATCATCTGAATCATTTTGCAGGAACTTTTGTTGCCACGGAGAATAATCAGACTCTGCGGCACCGTAATAGCCACGCCCTTCGAAGGAAAGTCACAAAAATAGGGATAGAGTAAGATCAATGTCTTGAGTCTTTTCTAGCCAATTTTCAATCAGATTCGTTAAAAGGGCACCGTGCAGTACGTCAAAATGTAAAAAATGATATTGATTGGCGCAAGGTGTATAACTGAATATAAACATATAGATGTCTTCAGGTACAGACTCTTTATGTACATGTGAAGTTTTGGATTTTTAGCAGCATGTGCAGGAGAGTTATTAAGCATTTTGTCCATTGCGGCGAAGGAAATCTTAAGTGAAAACTTTGATGCCCCGCCCCCGTCATATAGTATTTCGGAAACAAAAAATTTTAGCCCCAGTGTTTGTGCCAGGTCTTCAGATGCTACAGACAGAATTTTAAGGCAATCAGATGAAGCCTTTAGGAACAGGGTGCAAAAGAATGACCCCTGTAAACATGCAAAAAAGGGCAAAAGTCGGACTTTCAAAATTTCATAACTCACTTCCTGTTCATATTAGACGTTAAAATATCAAATTTTTCGCCATGCCCGATGAGACTGCCAAGTTTGGTGAGTTTTTGTGCATGTTTCGGGGGTCAAAAATGCGATCGAACAATCGGAAAAATAATAATAATAATAATTTCTACAAAAACAATAGGGACTTCGCAGCGGTCGCTGCTCAGGCCCTAATAATAATAATAATAATAATAATAAAAGTAATAATATTTTCTACAAAAACAATAGGGACCTCGCCGCGGTCGCTGCTCGGGCCCCAATAATAATTTCTACACAAAGTCCATTGTGGTGACCCGCCCCCTTTTAAGTAAATTCAAAATGGCCGACTTCCTGTAAAACCTAGCTCATTGCTCCAAGAGACTTTTTTGTAGGTCTTGGTCTTATACATACAGTGAACCCTCGCTACTTCGCTGTTCACCTTTCGCGGGTTCAGTGCTTCGCGGGTCTAAAAAATATTCGGGGGCATTGTAGTTTCGCCGAGCGGCACGACGGGGCGCTGGAGCGGTTAGACGGCCGGCGTGCGCCGAAGAAGAGCGTGGGCGAAGAGGAGAGTGGACGAAGAAGAGCACGTTCCCCCGGACACGATCGGTGGCGACGTTTCGCGCGGTTCGGACCGTACCAGAGCTCCGGCCGGCGTGCGTGGCAGTTAAGCCGTAGAGGAGCACCTTCCCCGGGCACGGGCGGTTCCAAGCGGCCCCTAAGTTTAACCGAATGGAAGCTCCGGAGGAGGAGGGCATGCTCGCGTCACAGTAAGCCGAAGAGGAGCACCTTCCCCGGGCACGGGCGGTGCCAAGCGGCCCCTAAGTTTAACCGAATGGAAGCTCCGGGGGAGGAGGGCATGCTCGCGTCACAGTAAGCCGAAGAGGAGCACCTTCCCCGGGCACGGGCGGTGCCAAGCGGCCCCTAAGTTTAACCGAATGGAAGCTCCGGGGGAGGAGGACGGGCGTGTGTCACAGTTAAGCCAAATTGGAGCACCTCTTCTGCCCGGGCACGAGCGGAGCGCGAGGCTGTCAGTTATGAATGAATAAATGAATAAATAAATAAAGAATGCCACCTTTCATTTCACAGGGCACACCGGACGGCGTACCAGCAGGTAAAAGTCGGAGTAATTAAATAAATACTAAAAGAATGGCTGGGGAATAAAAAAATAATACGTTTTAATAATAATTTGGTTTTTTTGTTATAACATGAATTTCACTCTCTCTCTCCCCGTATATATATATATATATATATATATATATATATATATATATTTATTATATATATTGTTTATTTTTTTTAAGCATTTTTGAAGGTGCGCCGCTACTTCGCGGATTTTCAGTTTTCGCGGGTGGTCTCGGTCCCCGTTAACCGCGATAACCGAGGGTTCACTGTACTCCATAAAATTTACAAAAAGCGAGGTGAAACACTCAACCAGAGCTGCTTTTTTTAACATTTCTCGAGGGCCATGGCGAGCCATTTCAAAAAAGCTGCACAACTAACGTATAAAATATTGATAAATTTGCTCGGCCTGATGTGTGTGTAAAGTTTTACGAGTTGTCGTTCATATTTAGAACCTCATAATCAGCTTTGTTTTATTGCCGAACAGTGCAATGCCACTCCCACAACTTTTCATGAAAAAGGACGAATTTCGTATTGTGACATCCTCATGGCCGAAACAGTCATCCGAGCATATATGAGGGCGACCTTGTTGAGTTGCACGGAGAAAAACATCCAAGAAAATAACTTGTATTAGCTTTTACCAGTTGGTGGCGCTACTACTACGATGGAAAATAAGTTGGTAGATGTCTTCAGGGCTGAAGTATCCTCAAATGTGTACAACTTCGAGAAGATAGGATCATCTGAGTCATGTTGCCGGAGCTTTTGTTGCCACAGAGTACAATCGGACTTTTCAGCACCTTAATAGCCACGCCTTTTGCCAAAACGTCACAAAATTCGGCAGAGAGTAAGATCATTGTCTTGAGTCTTTTCTGACTCGTTTTCAGTCGGATTCGTCAAAAGGGCACCGTGCAGTACGTGAAAATTAAAATAAAAACTAATTTTTGATTCCACTTGGCGGCACTGTGTGTATAACAAAATAATAACATTAAGATGTCTTCAGGTCGGGACGTTTTATTTACAGGTGAAGGTTTGGATTTTTAGGAGCATGTGCAGGGGAGTTATTAAGCATTTATTTATTTGTATTAGGTTCATTTTGTCTTCTTATTATTGATATTTGACTGATTCATTAAAAGCAGACAATTATGTTTTAGGTTAATTTTTTACCTGACATGTTTCGGCGAGTCTTTCGCCTTCTTCAGAGTGTCGCATGATGGTGTCTTGAGACCCGTCTTTATCAGCTGATGTTCCATGAGGGTGTGACTTACCTGTCAAAAAAATGAAAAAATCAGAGCAGTAAAAGAACAAGCACAACATGAACATTACAAATCAGCAATCACTGACCACTGCAAAAGGGAAAACCACATCATGGACCGGGAGAAGGGCAGGGTCATCCGCACAGAAGAGAACAAACAACAGCGCTGGATCAGAGAGGCCATTGAGATCTGCAAGCGAGGCATAAAAACCATGAACAGAGACAAGGGAGCCTTCATCCTCTCTACCACCTGGACCAGCATCTTGGCGGAGTGAACGGACAGCGGGGGGCGTGACTTGCCTTCATTCTTGTGACAGGTAAGTCACGCCCTCATGGAACATCAGCTGATAAAGACGGGTCACAAGACAGCATCATGTGACACTCTGAAGAAGGCGAAAGACTTTTGTATTGTGACATGCTCAAGGCCTAAACACTCATCCGAGCAAATATAAGGTAGATTTTGTTCACCTGCCCGGAGAAAAACATCAACGAAAATAATTTGTATTTGTTTTAACCAGTTGGTGGCGCTACCACTGCGATCAAAAATAAGTTGGCAGCCGTCTTCAGGGCCTGAATATCCTCAAATGTGAAAGATTTCCAGAAGATGGATCATCTGAATCATTTTGCAGGAACTTTTGTTGCCACGGAGAATAATCAGACTCTGCGGCACCGTAATAGCCACGCCCTTTGAAGGAAAGTCATAAAAATAGGGATAGAGTAAGATCAATGTCTTGAGTCTTTTCTAGCCAATTTTCAATCGGATTCGTTAAAAGGGCACCATGCAGTACGTCAAAATGTAAAAAATGATATTGATTGGCGCAAGGTGTATAACTGAATATAAACATATAGATGTCTTCAGGTACAGACTCTTTATGTACATGTGAAGTTTTGGATTTTTAGCAGCATGTGCAGGAGAGTTATTAAGCATTTTGTCCATTGCGGCGAAGGAAATCTTAAGTGAAAACTTTGATGCCCCGCCCCCGTCATATAGTATTTCGGAAACAAAAAATTTTAGCCCCAGTGTTTGTGCCAGGTCTTCAGATGCTACAGACAGAATTTTAAGGCAATCAGATGAAGCCTTTAGGAACAGGGTGCAAAAGAATGACCCCTGTAAACATGCAAAAAAGGGCAAAAGTCGGACTTTCAAAATTTCATAACTCACTTCCTGTTCATATTAGACGTTAAAATATCAAATTTTTCGCCATGCCCGATGAGACTGCCAAGTTTGGTGAGTTTTTGTGCATGTTTCGGGGGTCAAAAATGCGATCGAACAATCGGAAAAATAATAATAATAATAATTTCTACAAAAACAATAGGGACTTCGCAGCGGTCGCTGCTCAGGCCCTAATAATAATAATAATAATAATAATAAAAGTAATAATATTTTCTACAAAAACAATAGGGACCTCGCCGCGGTCGCTGCTCGGGCCCCAATAATAATTTCTACACAAAGTCCATTGTGGTGACCCGCCCCCTTTTAAGTAAATTCAAAATGGCCGACTTCCTGTAAAACCTAGCTCATTGCTCCAAGAGACTTTTTTGTAGGTCTTGGTCTTATACATACAGTGAACCCTCGCTACTTCGCTGTTCACCTTTCGCGGGTTCAGTGCTTCGCGGGTCTAAAAAATATTCGGGGGCATTGTAGTTTCGCCGAGCGGCACGACGGGGCGCTGGAGCGGTTAGACGGCCGGCGTGCGCCGAAGAAGAGCGTGGGCGAAGAGGAGAGTGGACGAAGAAGAGCACGTTCCCCCGGACACGATCGGTGGCGACGTTTCGCGCGGTTCGGACCGTACCAGAGCTCCGGCCGGCGTGCGTGGCAGTTAAGCCGTAGAGGAGCACCTTCCCCGGGCACGGGCGGTTCCAAGCGGCCCCTAAGTTTAACCGAATGGAAGCTCCGGAGGAGGAGGGCATGCTCGCGTCACAGTAAGCCGAAGAGGAGCACCTTCCCCGGGCACGGGCGGTGCCAAGCGGCCCCTAAGTTTAACCGAATGGAAGCTCCGGGGGAGGAGGGCATGCTCGCGTCACAGTAAGCCGAAGAGGAGCACCTTCCCCGGGCACGGGCGGTGCCAAGCGGCCCCTAAGTTTAACCGAATGGAAGCTCCGGGGGAGGAGGACGGGCGTGTGTCACAGTTAAGCCAAATTGGAGCACCTCTTCTGCCCGGGCACGAGCGGAGCGCGAGGCTGTCAGTTATGAATGAATAAATGAATAAATAAATAAAGAATGCCACCTTTCATTTCACAGGGCACACCGGACGGCGTACCAGCAGGTAAAAGTCGGAGTAATTAAATAAATACTAAAAGAATGGCTGGGGAATAAAAAAATAATACGTTTTAATAATAATTTGGTTTTTTTGTTATAACATGAATTTCACTCTCTCTCTCCCCGTATATATATATATATATATATATATATATATATATATATATTTATTATATATATTGTTTATTTTTTTTAAGCATTTTTGAAGGTGCGCCGCTACTTCGCGGATTTTCAGTTTTCGCGGGTGGTCTCGGTCCCCGTTAACCGCGATAACCGAGGGTTCACTGTACTCCATAAAATTTACAAAAAGCGAGGTGAAACACTCAACCAGAGCTGCTTTTTTTAACATTTCTCGAGGGCCATGGCGAGCCATTTCAAAAAAGCTGCACAACTAACGTATAAAATATTGATAAATTTGCTCGGCCTGATGTGTGTGTAAAGTTTTACGAGTTGTCGTTCATATTTAGAACCTCATAATCAGCTTTGTTTTATTGCCGAACAGTGCAATGCCACTCCCACAACTTTTCATGAAAAAGGACGAATTTCGTATTGTGACATCCTCATGGCCGAAACAGTCATCCGAGCATATATGAGGGCGACCTTGTTGAGTTGCACGGAGAAAAACATCCAAGAAAATAACTTGTATTAGCTTTTACCAGTTGGTGGCGCTACTACTACGATGGAAAATAAGTTGGTAGATGTCTTCAGGGCTGAAGTATCCTCAAATGTGTACAACTTCGAGAAGATAGGATCATCTGAGTCATGTTGCCGGAGCTTTTGTTGCCACAGAGTACAATCGGACTTTTCAGCACCTTAATAGCCACGCCTTTTGCCAAAACGTCACAAAATTCGGCAGAGAGTAAGATCATTGTCTTGAGTCTTTTCTGACTCATTTTCAGTCGGATTCGTCAAAAGGGCACCGTGCAGTACGTGAAAATTAAAATAAAAACTAATTTTTGATTCCACTTGGCGGCACTGTGTGTATAACAAAATAATAACATTAAGATGTCTTCAGGTCGGGACGTTTTATTTACAGGTGAAGGTTTGGATTTTTAGGAGCATGTGCAGGGGAGTTATTAAGCATTCATTTATTTGTATTAGGTTCATTTTGTCTTCTTATTATTGATATTTGACTGATTCATTAAAAGCAGACAATTATGTTTTAGGTTAATTTTTTACCTGACATGTTTCGGCGAGTCTTTCGCCTTCTTCAGAGTGTCGCATGATGGTGTCTTGAGACCCGTCTTTATCAGCTGATGTTCCATGAGGGTGTGACTTACCTGTCAAAAAAATGAAAAAATCAGAGCAGTAAAAGAACAAGCACAACATGAACATTACAAATCAGCAATCACTGACCACTGCAAAAGGGAAAACCACATCATGGACCGGGAGAAGGGCAGGGTCATCCGCACAGAAGAGAACAAACAACAGCGCTGGATCAGAGAGGCCATTGAGATCTGCAAGCGAGGCATAAAAACCATGAACAGAGACAAGGGAGCCTTCATCCTCTCTACCACCTGGACCAGCATCTTGGCGGAGTGAACGGACAGCGGGGGGCGTGACTTGCCTTCATTCTTGTGACAGGTAAGTCACGCCCTCATGGAACATCAGCTGATAAAGACGGGTCACAAGACAGCATCATGTGACACTCTGAAGAAGGCGAAAGACTTTTGTATTGTGACATGCTCAAGGCCTAAACACTCATCCGAGCAAATATAAGGTAGATTTTGTTCACCTGCCCGGAGAAAAACATCAACGAAAATAATTTGTATTTGTTTTAACCAGTTGGTGGCGCTACCACTGCGATCAAAAATAAGTTGGCAGCCGTCTTCAGGGCCTGAATATCCTCAAATGTGAAAGATTTCCAGAAGATGGATCATCTGAATCATTTTGCAGGAACTTTTGTTGCCACGGAGAATAATCAGACTCTGCGGCACCGTAATAGCCACGCCCTTTGAAGGAAAGTCATAAAAATAGGGATAGAGTAAGATCAATGTCTTGAGTCTTTTCTAGCCAATTTTCAATCGGATTCGTTAAAAGGGCACCATGCAGTACGTCAAAATGTAAAAAATGATATTGATTGGCGCAAGGTGTATAACTGAATATAAACATATAGATGTCTTCAGGTACAGACTCTTTATGTACATGTGAAGTTTTGGATTTTTAGCAGCATGTGCAGGAGAGTTATTAAGCATTTTGTCCATTGCGGCGAAGGAAATCTTAAGTGAAAACTTTGAAGCCCCGCCCCCGTCATATAGTATTTCGGAAACAAAAAATTTTAGCCCCAGTGTTTGTCCCAGGTCTTCAGATGCTACAGACAGAATTTTAAGGCAATCAGATGAAGCCTTTAGGATCAGGGTGCAAAAGAATGACCCCTGTAAACATGCAAAAAAGGGCAAAAGTCGGACTTTCAAAAATTCATAACTCACTTCCTGTTCATATTAGACGTTAAAATATCAAATTTTTCGCCATGCCCGATGAGACTGCCAAGTTTGGTGAGTTTTTGTGCATGTTTCGGGGGTCAAAAATGCGATCGAACAATCGGAAAAATAATAATAATAATAATTTCTACAAAAACAATAGGGACTTCGCAGCGGTCGCTGCTCAGGCCCTAATAATAATAATAATAATAATAATAAAAGTAATAATATTTTCTACAAAAACAATAGGGACCTCGCCGCGGTCGCGGCTCGGGCCCCAATAATAATTTCTACACAAAGTCCATTGTGGTGACCCGCCACCTTTTAAGTAAATTCAAAATGGCCGACTTCCTGTAAAACCTAGCTCATTGCTCCAAGAGACTTTTTTGTAGGTCTTGGTCTTATACATACAGTGAACCCTCGCTACTTCGCGGTTCACCTTTCGCGGGTTCAGTGCTTCGCGGGTCTAAAAAATATTCGGGGGCATTGTAGTTTCGCCGAGCGGCACGACGGGGCGCTGGAGCGGTTAGACGGCCGGCGTGCGCCGAAGAAGAGCGTGGGCGAAGAGGAGAGTGGACGAAGAAGAGCACGTTCTCCCGGACACGATCGGTGGCGACGTTTCGCGCGGTTCGGACCGTACCAGAGCTCCGGCCAGCGTGCGTGGCAGTTAAGCCGTAGAGGAGCACCTTCCCCGGGCACGGGCGGTGCCAAGCGGCCCCTAAGTTTAACCGAATGGAAGCTCCGGAGGAGGAGGGCATGCTCGCGTCACAATAAGCCGAAGAGGAGCACCTTCCCCGGGCACGGGCGGTTCCAAGCGGCCCCTAAGTTTAACCGAATGGAAGCTCCGGGGGCGGAGGGCGGGCGTGTGTCACAGTTAAGCCAAATTGGAGCACCTCTTCTGCCCGGGCACGAGCGGAGCGCGAGGCTGTCAGTTATGAATGAATAAATGAATAAATAAATAAAGAATGCCACCTTTCATTTCACAGGGCACACCGGACGGCGTACCAGCAGGTAAAAGTCGGAGTAATTAAATAAATACTAAAAGAATGGCTGGGGAATAAAAAAATAATACGTTTTAATAATAATTTGGTTTTTTTGTTATAACATGAATTTCACTCTCTCTCTCCCCGTATATATATATATATATATATATATATATATAAATATATATATATTTATTATATATATTGTTTATTTTTTTTAAGCATTTTTGAAGGTGCGCCGCTACTTCGCGGATTTTCAGTTTTCGCGGGTGGTCTCGGTCCCCGTTAACCGCGATAACCGAGGGTTCACTGTACTCCATAAAATTTACAAAAAGCGAGGTGAAACACTCAACCAGAGCTGCTTTTTTTAACATTTCTCGAGGGCCATGGCGAGCCATTTCAAAAAAGCTGCACAACTAACGTATAAAATATTGATAAATTTGCTCGGCCTGATGTGTGTGTAAAGTTTTACGAGTTGTCGTTCATATTTAGAACCTCATAATCAGCTTTGTTTTATTGCCGAACAGTGCAATGCCACTCCCACAACTTTTCACGAAAAAGGACGAATTTCGTATTGTGACATCCTCATGGCCGAAACAGTCATCCGAGCAAATATAAGGTAGATTTTGTTCACCTGCCCGGAGAAAAACATCAACGAAAATAATTTGTATTTGTTTTAACCAGTTGGTGGCGCTACCACTGCGATCAAAAATAAGTTGGCAGCCGTCTTCAGGGCCTGAATATCCTCAAATGTGAAAAATTTCGAGAAGATGGATCATCTGAATCATTTTGCAGGAACTTTTGTTGCCACGGAGAATAATCAGACTCTGCGGCACCGTAATAGCCAAGCCCTTCGAAGGAAAGTCACAAAAATAGGGATAGAGTAAGATCAATGTCTTGAGTCTTTTCTAGCCAATTTTCAATCAGATTCGTTAAAAGGGCACCATGCAGTACGTCAAAATGTAAAAAATGATATTGATTGGCGCAAGGTGTATAACTGAATATAAACATATAGATGTCTTCAGGTACAGACTTTTTATGTACATGTGAAGTTTTGGATTTTTAGCAGCATGTGCAGGAGAGTTATTAAGCATTTTGTCCATTGCGGCGAAGGAAATCTTAAGTGAAAACTTTGAAGCCCCGCCCCCGTCATATAGTATTTCGGAAACAAAAAATTTTAGCCCCAGTGTTTGTCCCAGGTCTTCAGATGCTACAGACAGAATTTTAAGGCAATCAGATGAAGCCTTTAGGATCAGGGTGCAAAAGAATGACCCCTGTAAACATGCAAAAAAGGGCAAAAGTCGGACTTTCAAAAATTCATAACTCACTTCCTGTTCATATTAGACGTTAAAATATCAAATTTTTCGCCATGCCCGATGAGACTGCCAAGTTTGGTGAGTTTTTGTGCATGTTTCGGGGGTCAAAAATGCGATCGAACAATCGGAAAAATAATAATAATAATAATTTCTACAAAAACAATAGGGACTTCGCAGCGGTCGCTGCTCAGGCCCTAATAATAATAATAATAATATTAATAATATAAAAGTAATAATATTTTCTACAAAAACAATAGGGACCTCGCAGCCGTCGCAGCTCGGGCCCTAATAACAATTTCTAGAAAAACAATAGGGACCTCGCAGCGGTCACTGCTCGGGCCCTAATAATAATAATAATAAAAATAATAATAATTTCCACAAAAACAATGGGGACCTCGTAGCGGTCGCTGCTCAGGCCCTAATAATAATTTCTACAAAAACAATAGGGACCTCGCCGCCGTCGCTGCTCGGGCCCCAATAATAATTTCTACACAAAGTCCATTGTGGTGACTCGCCCCCTTTTAAGTAAATTCAAAATGGCCGACTTCCTGTAAAACCTAGCTCATTGCTCCAAGAGACTTTTTTGTAGGTCTTGGTCTTATACATACAGTGAACCCTCGCTACTTCGCGGTTCACCTTTCGCGGGTTCAGTGCTTCGCGGGTCTAAAAAATATTCGGGGGCATTGTAGTTTCGCCGAGCGGCACGACGGGGCGCTGGAGCGGTTAGACGGCCGGCGTGCGCCGAAGAAGAGCGTGGGCGAAGAGGAGAGTGGACGAAGAAGAGCACGTTCTCCCGGACACGATCGGTGGCGACGTTTCGCGCGGTTCGGACCGTACCAGAGCTCCGGCCGGCGTGCGTGGCAGTTAAGCCGTAGAGGAGCACCTTCCCCGGGCACGGGCGGTGCCAAGCGGCCCCTAAGTTTAACCGAATGGAAGCTCCGGAGGAGGAGGGCATGCTCGCGTCACAGTAAGCCGAAGAGGAGCACCTTCCCCGGGCACGGGCGGTTCCAAGCGGCCCCTAAGTTTAACCGAATGGAAGCTCCGGAGGAGGAGGGCATGCTCGCGTCACAGTAAGCCGAAGAGGAGCACCTTCCCCGGGCACGGGCGGTTCCAAGCGGCCCCTAAGTTTAACTGAATGGAAGCTCCGGAGGAGGAGGGCATGCTCGCGTCACAGTAAGCCGAAGAGGAGCACCTTCCCCGGGCACGGGCGGTGCCAAGCGGCCCCTAAGTTTAACCGAATGGAAGTTCCGGGGGAGGAGGGCGGGCGTGTGTCACAGTTAAGCCGAATTGGAGCACCTCTTCCGCCCGGGCACGAGCGGAGCGCGAGGCTGTCAGTTATGAATGAATAAATGAATAAATAAATAAAGAATGCCACCTTTCATTTCACAGGGCACACCGGACGGCGTACCAGCAGGTAAAAGTCGGAGTAATTAAATAAATACAAAAAGAATGGCTGGGGAATAAAAAAATAATACGTTTTAATAATAATTTGGTTTTTTTGTTCTAAAATGAATTTCACTCTCTCTCTCCCCGTATATATATATATATATATATATATATATATATATATATTTATTATATATATTGTATATTTTTTTTAAGCATTTTTGAAGGTGCGCCGCTACTTCGCGGATTTTCAGTTTTCGCGGGTGGTCTCGGTCCCCATTAACCGCGATAACCGAGGGTTCACTGTACTCCATAAAATTTACAAAAAGCGAGGTGAAACACTCAACCAGAGCTGCTTTTTTTTAACATTTCTCGAGGGCCATGGCGAGCCATTTCAAAAAAGCTGCACAACTAACTTATAAAATATTGATAAATTTGCTCGGCCTGATGTGTGTGTAAAGTTTTACGAGTTGTCGTTCATATTTAGAACCTCATAATCAGCTTTGTTTTATTGCCGAACAGTGCAATGCCACTCCCACAACTTTTCACGAAAAATCATGAATTTCGTATTGTGACATCCTCATGGCCGAAACAGTCATCCGAGCATATATGAGGGCGACCATGTTGAGTTGCACGGAGAAAAACATCCAAGAAAATAACTTGTATTAGCTTTTACCAGTTGGTGGCGCTACTACTACGATGTAAAATAAGTTGGTAGATGTCTTCAGGGCTGAAGTATCCTCAAATGTGTACAACTTCGAGAAGATAGGATCATCTGAGTCATGTTGCCGGAGCTTTTGTTGCCACAAAGTACAATCGGACTTTTCAGCACCTTAATAGCCACGCCTTTTGCCAAAACGTCACAAAATTCGGCAGAGAGTAAGATCATTGTCTTGAGTCTTTTCTGACTAATTTTCAGTCGGATTCGTCAAAAGGGCACCGTGCAGTACGTGAAAATTAAAATAAAAACAAATTTTTGATTCCACTTGGCGGCACTGTGTGTATAACAAAATAATAACATTAAGATGTCTTCAGGTCGGGACGTTTTATTTACAGGTGAAGGTTTGGATTTTTAGGAGCATGTGCAGGGGAGTTATTAAGCATTCATTTATTTGTATTAGGTTCATTTTGTCTTCTTATTATTGATATTTGACTGATTCATTAAAAGCAGACATTTATGTTTTAGGTTAATTTTTTACCTGACATGTTTCGGCGAGTCTTTCGCCTTCTTCAGAGTGTCGCATGATGGTGTCTTGAGACCAGTCTTTATCAGCTGATGTTCCATGAGGGTGTGACTTACCTGTCAAAAAAATTAAAAAATCAGAGCAGTAAAAGAACAAGCACAACATGCATTACAAATCAGCAATCACTGACCACTGCAAAAGGGAAAACCACATCATGGACCGGGAGAAGGGCAGGGTCATCCGCACAGAAGAGAACAAACAACAGCGCTGGATCAGAGAGGCCATTGAGATCTGCAAGCGAGGCATAAAAACCATGAACAGAGACAAGGGAACCTTCATCCTCTCTACCACCTGGAGCAGCATTTTGGCGGAGTGAACGGACAGCGGGGGGCGTGACTTGCCTTCGTTCTTGTGACAGGTAAGTCACGCCCTCATGGAACATCAGCTGATAAAGACGGGCCACAAGACACCATCATGTGACACTCTGAAGAAGGCGAAAGACTTTCGTATTGTGACATCCTCAAGGCCTAAACACTCATCCGAGCAAATGTAAGGTAGATTTTGTTAACCTGCCCGGAGAAAAAAATCAACGAAAATAATTTGTATTTGTTTTAACCAGTTGGTGGTGCTACCACTGCGATCAAAAATAAGTTGGCAGCCGTCTTCAGGGCCTGAATATCCTCAAATGTGAAAAATTTCGAGAAGATGGATCATCTGAATCATTTTGCAGGAACTTTTGTTGCCACGGAGAATAATCAGACTCTGCGGCACCGTAATACCAACGCCCTTCGAAGGAAAGTCACAAAAATAGGGATAGAGTAAGATCAATGTCTTGAGTCTTTTCTAGCCAATTTTCAATCAGATTCGTTAAAAGGGCACCGTGCAGTACGTCAAAATGTAAAAAATGATATTGATTGGCGCAAGGTGTATAACTGAATATAAACATATAGATGTCTTCAGGTCCAGACTCTTTATGTACATGTGAAGTTTTGGATTTTTAGCAGCATGTGCAGGAGAGTTATTAAGCATTTTGTCCATTGCGGCGAAGGAAATCTTAAGTGAAAACTTTGATGCCCCGCCCCCGTCATATAGTATTTCGGAAACAAAAAATTTTAGCCCCAGTGTTTGTGCCAGGTCTTCAGATGCTACAGACAGAATTTTAAGGCAATCAGATGAAGCCTTTAGGATCAGGGTGCAAAAGAATGACCCCTGTAAACATGCAAAAAAGGGCAAAAGTCGGACTTTCAAAAATTCATAACTCACTTCCTGTTCATATTAGACGTTAAAATATCAAATTTTTCGCCATGCCCGATGAGACTGCCAAGTTTGGTGAGTTTTTGTGCATGTTTCGGGGGTCAAAAATGCGATCGAACAATCGGAAAAATAATAATAATAATAATTTCTACAAAAACAATAGGGACTTCGCAGCGGTCGCTGCTCAGGCCCTAATAATAATAATAATAATAATAATAAAAGTAATAATATTTTCTACAAAAACAATAGGGACCTCGCAGCCGTCGCAGCTCGGGCCCTAATAACAATTTCTAGAAAAACAATAGGGACCTCGCCGCCGTCGCTGCTCGGGCCCCAATAATAATTTCTACACAAAGTCCATTGTGGTGACCCGCCCCCTTTTAAGTAAATTCAAAATGGCCGACTTCCTGTAAAACCTAGCTCATTGCTCCAAGAGACTTTTTTGTAGGTCTTGGTCTTATACATACAGTGAACCCTCGCTACTTCGCGGTTCACCTTTCGCGGGTTCAGTGCTTCGCGGGTCTAAAAAATATTCGGGGGCATTGTAGTTTCGCCGAGCGGCACGACGGGGCGCTGGAGCGGTTAGACGGCCGGCGTGCGCCGAAGAAGAGCGTGGGCGAAGAGGAGAGTGGACGAAGAAGAGCACGTTCCCCCGGACACGATCGGTGGCGACGTTTCGCGCGGTTCGGACCGTACCAGAGCTCCGGCCAGCGTGCGTGGCAGTTAAGCCGTAGAGGAGCACCTTCCCCGGGCACGGGCGGTGCCAAGCGGCCCCTAAGTTTAACCGAATGGAAGCTCCGGAGGAGGAGGGCATGCTCGCGTCACAGTAAGCCAAAGAGGAGCACCTTCCCCGGGCACGGGCGGTTCCAAGCGGCCCCTAAGTTTAACCGAATGGAAGCTCCGGAGGAGGAGGGCATGCTCGCGTCACAGTAAGCCGAAGAGGAGCACCTTCCCCGGGCACGGGCGGTGCCAAGCGGCCCCTAAGTTTAACCGAATGGAATCTCCGGGGGAGGAGGACGGGCGTGTGTCACAGTTAAGCCAAATTGGAGCACCTCTTCTGCCCGGGCACGAGCGGAGCGCGAGGCTGTCAGTTATGAATGAATAAATAAATAAAGAATGCCACCTTTCATTTCACAGGGCACACCGGACGGCGTACCAGCAGGTAAAAGTCGGAGTAATTAAATAAATACAAAAAGAATGGCTGGGGAATAAAAAAATAATACGTTTTAATAATAATTTGGTTTTTTTGTTATAACATGAATTTCACTCTCTCTCTCCCCGTATATATATATATATATATATATATATATATATATATATATATATATATATATATATATATATATATATATATTATATATTTATTATATATATTGTATATTTTTTTTAAGCATTTTTGAAGGTGCGCCGCTACTTCGCGGATTTTCAGTTTTCGCGGGTGGTCTCGGTCCCCATTAACCGCGATAACCGAGGGTTCACTGTACTCCATAAAATTTACAAAAAGCGAGGTGAAACACTCAACCAGAGCTGCTTTTTTTTAACATTTCTCGAGGGCCATGGCGAGCCATTTCAAAAAAGCTGCACAACTAACGTATAAAATATTGATAAATTTGCTCGGCCTGATGTGTGTGTAAAGTTTTACGAGATGTCGTTCATATTTAGAACCTCATAATCAGCTTTGTTTTATTGCCGAACAGTGCAATGCCACTCCCACAACTTTTCACGAAAAATCACGAATTTCGTATTGTGACATCCTCATGGCCCCGAAACAGTCATCCGAGCATATATGAGGGCGACCTTGTTGAGTTGCACGGAGAAAAACATCCAAGAAAATAACTTGTATTAGCTTTTACCAGTTGGTGGCGCTACTACTACGATGTAAAATAAGTTGGTAGATGTCTTCAGGGCTGAAGTATCCTCAAATGTGTACAACTTCGAGAAGATAGGATCATCTGAGTCATGTTGCCGGAGCTTTTGTTGCCACAGAGTACAATCGGACTTTTCAGCACCTTAATAGCCACGCCTTTTGCCAAAACGTCACAAAATTCGGCAGAGAGTAAGATCATTGTCTTGAGTCTTTTCTGACTAATTTTCAGTCGGATTCGTCAAAAGGGCACCGTGCAGTACGTGAAAATTAAAATAAAAACACATTTTTGATTCCACTTGGCGGCACTGTGTGTATAACAAAATAATAACATTAAGATGTCTTCAGGTCGGGACGTTTTATTTACAGGTGAAGGTTTGGATTTTTAGGAGCATGTGAAGGGGAGTTATTAAGCATTCATTTATTTGTATTAGGTTCATTTTGTCTTCTTATTATTGATATTTGACTGATTCATTAAAAGCAGACAATTATGTTTTAGGTTAATTTTTTACCTGACATGTTTCGGCGAGTCTTTCGCCTTCTTCAGAGTGTCGCATGATGGTGTCTTGAGACCCGTCTTTATCAGCTGATGTTCCATGAGGGTGTGACTTACCTGTCAAAAAAATGAAAAATCAGAGCAGTAAAAGAACAAGCACAACATGAACATTACAAATCAGCAATCACTGACCACTGCAAAAGGGAAAACCACATCATGGACCGGGAGAAGGGCAGGGTCATCCGCACCGAAGAGAACAAACAACAGCGCTGGATCAGAGAGGCCATTGAGATCTGCAAGCGAGGCATAAAAACCATGAACAGAGACAAGGGAGCCTTCATCCTCTCTACCACCTGGAGCAGCATTTTGGCGGAGTGAACGGACAGCGGGGGGCGTGACTTGCCTTCGTTCTTGTGACAGGTAAGTCACGCCCTCATGGAACATCAGCTGATAAAGACGGGCCACAAGACACCATCATGTGACACTCTGAAGAAGGCGAAAGACTTTCGTATTGTGACATCCTCAAGGCCTAAACACTCATCCGAGCAAATGTAAGGTAGATTTTGTTAACCTGCCCGGAGAAAAAAATCAACGAAAATAATTTGTATTTGTTTTAACCAGTTGGTGGCGCTACCACTGCGATCAAAAATAAGTTGGCAGCCGTCTTCAGGGCCTGAATATCCTCAAATGTGAAAAATTTCGAGAAGATGGATCATCTGAATCATTTTGCAGGAACTTTTGTTGCCACGGAGAATAATCAGACTCTGCGGCACCGTAATAGCCACGCCCTTCGAAGGAAAGTCACAAAAATAGGGATAGAGTAAGATCAATGTCTTGAGTCTTTTCTAGCCAATTTTCAATCAGATTCGTTAAAAGGGCACCGTGCAGTACGTCAAAATGTAAAAAATGATATTGATTGGCGCAAGGTGTATAACTGAATATAAACATATAGATGTCTTCAGGTACAGACTCTTTATGTACATGTGAAGTTTTGGATTTTTAGCAGCATGTGCAGGAGAGTTATTAAGCATTTTGTCCATTGCGGCGAAGGAAATCTTAAGTGAAAACTTTGATGCCCCGCCCCCGTCATATAGTATTTCGGAAACAAAAAATTTTAGCCCCAGTGTTTGTGCCAGGTCTTCAGATGCTACAGACAGAATTTTAAGGCAATCAGATGAAGCCTTTAGGAACAGGGTGCAAAAGAATGACCCCTGTAAACATGCAAAAAAGGGCAAAAGTCGGACTTTCAAAATTTCATAACTCACTTCCTGTTCATATTAGACGTTAAAATATCAAATTTTTCGCCATGCCCGATGAGACTGCCAAGTTTGGTGAGTTTTTGTGCATGTTTCGGGGGTCAAAAATGCGATCGAACAATCGGAAAAATAATAATAATAATAATTTCTACAAAAACAATAGGGACTTCGCAGCGGTCGCTGCTCAGGCCCTAATAATAATAATAATAATAATAATAAAAGTAATAATATTTTCTACAAAAACAATAGGGACCTCGCCGCGGTCGCTGCTCGGGCCCCAATAATAATTTCTACACAAAGTCCATTGTGGTGACCCGCCCCCTTTTAAGTAAATTCAAAATGGCCGACTTCCTGTAAAACCTAGCTCATTGCTCCAAGAGACTTTTTTGTAGGTCTTGGTCTTATACATACAGTGAACCCTCGCTACTTCGCGGTTCACCTTTCGCGGGTTCAGTGCTTCGCGGGTCTAAAAAATATTCGGGGGCATTGTAGTTTCGCCGAGCGGCACGACGGGGCGCTGGAGCGGTTAGACGGCCGGCGTGCGCCGAAGAAGAGCGTGGGCGAAGAGGAGAGTGGACGAAGAAGAGCACGTTCCCCCGGACACGATCGGTGGCGACGTTTCGCGCGGTTCGGACCGTACCAGAGCTCCGGCCAGCGTGCGTGGCAGTTAAGCCGTAGAGGAGCACCTTCCCCGGGCACGGGCGGTGCCAAGCGGCCCCTAACTTTAACCGAATGGAAGCTCCGGAGGAGGAGGGCATGCTCGCGTCACAGTAAGCCGAAGAGGAGCACCTTCCCCGGGCACGGGCGGTTCCAAGCGGCCCCTAAGTTTAACCGAATGGAAGCTCCGGAGGAGGAGGGCATGCTCGCGTCACAGTAAGCCGAAGAGGAGCACCTTCCCCGGGCACGGGCGGTGCCAAGCGGCCCCTAAGTTTAACCGAATGGAAGCTCCGGGGGAGGAGGGCGGGCGTGTGTCACAGTTAAGCCAAATTGGAGCACCTCTTCTGCCCGGGCACGAGCGGAGCGCGAGGCTGTCAGTTATGAATGAATAAATGAATAAATAAATAAAGAATGCCACCTTTCATTTCACAGGGCACACCGGACGGCGTACCAGCAGGTAAAAGTCGGAGTAATTAAATAAATACAAAAAGAATGGCTGGGGAATAAAAAAATAATACGTTTTAATAATAATTAGTTTTTTTTGTTATAACATGAATTTCACTCTCTCTCTTCCCGTATATATATATATATATATATATATATATATATATATATATTTATTATATATATTGTATATTTTTTTTAAGCATTTTTGAAGGTGCGCCGCTACTTCGCGGATTTTCAGTTTTCGCGGGTGGTCTCGGTCCCCATTAACCGCGATAACCGAGGGTTCACTGTACTCCATAAAATTTACAAAAAGCGAGGTGAAACACTCAACCAGAGCTGCTTTTTTTAAAACATTTCTCGAGGGCCATGGCGAGCCATTTCAAAAAAGCTGCACAACTAACGTATAAAATATTGATAAATTTGCTCGGCCTGATGTGTGTGTAAAGTTTCACGAGTTGTCGTTCATATTTAGAACCTCATAATCAGCGTTGTTTTATTGCCGAACAGTGCAATGCCACTCCCACAACTTTTCACGAAAAAGGACTAATTTCGTATTGTGACATCCTCATGGCCGAAACAGTCATCCGAGCATATATGAGGGCGACCTTGTTGAGTTGCACGGAGAAAAACATCCAAGAAAATAACTTGTATTAGCTTTTACCAGTTGGTGGCGCTACTACTACGATGTAAAATAAGTTGGTAGATGTCTTCAGGGCTGAAGTATCCTCAAATGTGTACAACTTCGAGAAGATAGGATCATCTGAGTCATGTTGCCGGAGCTTTTGTTGCCACAGAGTACAATCGGACTTTTCAGCACCTTAATAGCCACGCCTTTTGCCAAAACGTCACAAAATTCGGCAGAGAGTAAGATCATTGTCTTGAGTCTTTTCTGACTAATTTTCAGTCGGATTCGTCAAAAGGGCACCGTGCAGTACGTGAAAATTAAAATAAAAAAAAATTTTTGATTCCACTTGGCGGCACTGTGTGTATAACAAAATAATAACATTAAGATGTCTTCAGGTCGGGACGTTTTATTTACAGGTGAAGGTTTGGATTTTTAGGAGCATGTGCAGGGGAGTTATTAAGCATTCATTTATTTGTATTAGGTTCATTTTGTCTTCTTATTATTGATATTTGACTGATTCATTAAAAGCAGACAATTATGTTTTAGGTTAATTTTTTACCTGACATGTTTCGGCGAGTCTTTCGCCTTCTTCAGAGT